>NW_026871264.1:300000-508219 GCF_028564815.1 Eubalaena glacialis
AAAGTAATGTATGTTTAGAATCGGGCTTGGCTGCTTTACACTGCTGTGTTGATGCCGCTTTACACCCTCTTGATTCACTTGCAGAGAGATATCGATACATAGGTTTTCAGATTCTTACTAGTCAGATATATTCTTGTGTGGTGACTAGGGTGTGTTGAGTCCAGTTCACTGAGCAGGGAGTAGGCCTTGTCTATTACATATTTGGTTTATGGAGCGGTCTCTGAGCTAATTTGAAACCCTTGTTTTATGCATCACCCCACCTCACCTTTCCCGTTAAGCAGCCATAGTGTGTCTTCTAAAGGTGTGACTCTGTTCTGTTTTGTAATTCAGTTCAAGTGTAGCGATTTTGACATTCCCTCTATAAGCGATATCTTAGGATAAGTGTCTTTTTCTGTGTGACTTATTTCACTTAGAATCATCGTACCTAAATCCACTCATCATGCTGCTAACTAGCCTTATGACATTGATTTCATGGCTGAGTGATATTCCATTGTGCCAAGTACCACCATTTCTTTATCCATTTTTCTCTTTCCTGGGATATTGAAGGTGTACCGAAGCGGAGGTTCTTGGAAACAGAGCAGCCGTAAACTTTAGGGTGCCTGTGTCTTGTTGATTTTTAGTTTTCCCAATTTATACGCCCATGAGTGGAAGTGCCGTATGCTCTCAACGCTGTGTTTATTACTTGTTTCAGGACACACCGTACTCTTCTCCAGAGTGCCTGTTGGCAATTTACATCCCGCCCATTAGCGTAGCAAGGCTCCCATGTCTCCATGGCCTGTCCTGCTTTTCTGGTTTTTACACTTTTTTCAGCATGGCCCTTTTGACCGAGGGCAAGCGAGACTTCTTTGTAGCGCTGATTTGCCCTTCCGGCTTGCTTGGTTGGCCAAAAACGGCGTATGCGTTTTTTCCTGAATATATTCAGGAAAAAACGCATACGCCCTTTTTGGCCAAGGGCATCATTGTCAACCTTTTGCCGCTTTTCATGTGCTTTAAAGGCGAGTCGAATCTACCTCCTGAAATCTGTTTCCTGCAAATCTGCCTTGCTTTCAAATCCTCTTCGTTGCCTTCCCTCAATATATTTGTGGACGAGAGTTCTCATTTATAACTCTGCACGTTTGTGAATTGCAGTGCCCCTGAGCTCCATTTGTCTCCTCGCTTTTTTGGGAGCTGGCCGCAAAAGCGCAGGATTGCTTCAGGACCTATTTTGGTTCTGGGGGGCAGGCTGAGCCTGTGGTTCATTCTTCTTCCTGATGGGAAAATGGAGTGACCTGTGCCTGTCCCAACACCTAGGGCTAGTCTCTCGTTGGTTCCCCGTCTTCCCGTTCATCCTCAGGACAAATTGCAACCTGGACGAAACAGGAGGTTAAAGGTGCTGATTCTCCAAGTAGGGAGATGGTTAGTCAAGCAGCTGGAATGGCGAACCCGAGCACAAGGAGAGGAGAAATGAGGTGCGTTTTAGAAACCTTTCCCGATCTCACGGCATACCATCTTCTGGGTTTCCCATGCCTGTTTTGATGTAGGAAGATTCCCTTGTACCTGGAGATTTGAGACCCATGGGGTGGGTACCCCGCGGTATTACTTTAAAGTATCTGCATTTGCTCACCCAACCTCACCAATCCTCTCAGCCCCAAGAGTGTCCAGCCTTATGTCTCATCCAGCTGTGGGTCTAGATATGGTCAATCCAGGTTGCATCAGAGACCCTGAACGGATTTTGTAAGAATTTCTCTCTCTTTCACTGTCTTTGTTTTGTGGGTTTTTTAAAGTAATGTATGTTTAGAATGGGGTTTGGCTGCTTTTCCCTGCTGTGTTTATGCTGCTTTACACCCTCTTGATTCACTTGCAGAGAGATATCAATACATAGGTTTTCAGATTCATACTAGTCAGATATATTCTTGTGCGGTGACTAGGGGGTGTTGAGTCCAGTTCACTGAGCAGGGAGTAGGCCTTGTCTATTACATATTTGGCTTATGGAGCGGTGTCTGAGCTAATTTCAAACCCTTGTTTTATGCATCACCCCACCTCAACTTTCCCGTTAAGCAGCCATAGTGTGTCTTCTAAAGGTGTGCCTCTGTTCTGTTTTGTAATTCAGTTCAAGTGTAGCGATTTTCACATTCCCTCTATAAGCGATATCTTAGGATAAGTGCCTTTTTCTGTGTGACTTATTTCACTTAGAATCATCGTACCTAAATCCACTCATCATGTGCTAACTAGCCTTATGACATTGATTTCATGGCTGAGTGATATTGCATTGTGCCAAGTACCACCATTTCTTTATCCATTTTTCTCTTTCCTGGGATATTGAAGGTGTACCGAAGCGGAGGTTCTTGGAAACAGAGCAGCCGTAAAGTTTGGGGTGCCTGTGTCTTGTTGATTTTCAGTTTTCCCAATTTATATGCCCATGAGTGGAAGTGCCCTATGCTCTCAACGCTGTGTTTATTACTTGTTTCAGGACACACCGTACTCATCTCCAGAGTGCCTGTTGGCAATTTACATCCCGCCCATCAGCGTAGCAAGGCTCCCATGTCTCCATGGCCTGTCCTGCTTTTCTGGTTTTTACACTTTGTTCAGCATGGCCCTTTTGACCGAGGGCAAGCGAGACTTCTTTGTAGCGCTGATTTTCCCTTCCGTCTTGCTTGGTTGGCCAAAAAGAGCTTATGCGTTTTTTCCTGAATATATTCAGGGAAAAACGCATAAGCCCTTTTTGGCCAAGGGCATCATTGTCAACGTTTTGCCGCTTTTCATATGCTTTAAAGGCGAGTCGAATCTACCTCCTGAAATCTGTTTCCTGCAAATCTGCCTTGCTTTCAAATCCTCTTCGTTGCCTTCCCTCAATATATTTGTGGACGAGAGTTCTCATTTATAACTCTGCACGTTTGTGAATTGCAGTGCCCCTGAGCTCCATTTGGCTCCTCGCTTTTTTGGGAGCTGGCCGCAAAAGCGCAGGATTGCTTCAGGCCCTATTTTGGTTCTGGGGGGCAGGCTGAGCCTGTGGTTCATTCTTCTTCCTGATGGGAAAATGGAGTGACCTATGCCTGTCCCAACACCTAGGGCTCGTCTCTCGTTGGTTCCCCGTCTTCCCGTTCATCCTCAGGACAAATTGCAACCTGTACAATCAGGAGGTTAAAGGTGCTGATTCTCCAAATAGGGAGATGGTTAGTCAAGCAGCTGGAATGGTGAACCCGAGCACAATGAGAGGAGAAATGAGGTGCGTTTTAGAAACCTTTCCCGATCTCATGGCATACCATCTTCTGGGTTTCCCATGCATGTTTTGATGTAGGAAGATTCCCTTGTACCTGGAGATTTGAGGCCAATGGGGTGGGTACCCCGCGGTATTACTTTAAAGTATCTGCATTTGCTCACCCAACCTCACCAATCCTCTCAGTCCCAAGAGTGTCCAGCCTTATGTCTCATCCAGCTGTGGGTCTAGATATGGTCAATCCAGGTTGCATCAGAGACCCTGAACGGATTTTGTAAGAATTTCTCTCTCTTTCACTGTCTCTGCTTTGTGGCTTTTTTAAAGTAATGTATGTTTAGAATGGGCTTTGGCTGCTATTCCCTGCTGTGTTTATGCCGCTTTACACCCTCTTGATTCACTTGCAGAGAGATATCAATACATAGGTTTTCAGATTCATACTAGTCAGATATATTCTTGTGCGGTGACTTGGGGGTGTTGAGTCCAATTCACTGAGCAGGGAGTAGGCCTTGTCTATTACATATTTGGCTTATGGAGCGGTGTCTGAGCTAATTTCAAACCCTTGTTTTATGCATCACCCCACCTCACCTTTCCGGTTAAGCAGCCATAGTGTGTCTTCTAAAGGTGTGCCTCTGTTCTGTTTTGTAATTCAGTTCAAGTGTAGCGATTTTGACATTCCCTCTATAAGCGATATCTTAGGATAAGTGCCTTTTTCTGTGTGACTTATTTCACTTAGAATCATCGTACCTAAATCCACTCATCATGCTGCTAACTAGCCTTATGACATTGATTTCATGGCTGAGTGATATTCCATTGTGCCATGTATCAGCATTTCTTTATCCATTTTTCTCTTTGCTGGGATATTGAAGGTGTACCGAAGCGGAGGTTCTTGGCAACAGAGCAGCCGTAAAGTTTGGGGTGCCTGTGTCTTGTTGATTTTTAGTTTTCCCAATTTATACGCCCATGAGTGGAAGTGCCCTATGCTCTCAACGCTGTGTTTATTACTTGTTTCAGGACACACCGTACTCATCTCCAGAGTGCCTGTTGGCAATTTACATCCCGCCCATCAGTGTAGCAAGGCTCCCATGTCTCCATGGCCTGTCCTGCTTTTCTGGTTTTTACACTTTGTTCAGCATGGCCCTTTTGACCGAGGGCAAGCGAGACTTCTTTGTAGCGCTGATTTGCCCTTCCGGCTTGCTTGGTTGGCCAAAAGGGGCGTATGCGTTTTTTCCTGAATATATTCAGGAAAAAACGCATACGCCCCTTTTGGCCAAGGGCATCATTGTCAAAGTTTTGCCGCTTTTCATGTGCTTTAATGGCGAGTCGAATTTACCTCCTGAAATCTGTTTCCTGCATATCTGCCTTGCTTTCAAATCCTCTTCGTTGCCTTCCCTCAATATATTTGTGGACGAGAGTTCTCATTTATAACTCTGCACGTTTGTGAATTGCAGTGCCCCTGAGCTCCATTTGGCTCCTCGCTTTTTTGGGAGCTGGCCGCAAAAGCACAGGATTGCTTCAGGCCCTATTTTGGTTCTGGAGGGCAGGCTGAGCCTGTGGTTCATTCTTCTTCCTGATGGGAAAATGGAGTGACCTATGCCTGTCCCAACACCTAGGGCTCGTCTCTCGTTGGTTCCCCGTCTTCCCGTTCATCCTCAGGACAAATTGCAACCTGTACAATCAGGAGGTTAAAGGTGCTGATTCTCCAAGTAGGGAGATGGTTAGTCAAGCAGCTGGAATGGTGAACCCGAGCACAAGGAGAGGAGAAATGAGGTGCATTTTAGAAACCTTTCCCGATCTCATGGCATACCATCTTCTGGGTTTCCCATGCATGTTTTGATGTAGGAAGATGCCCTTGTACCTGGAGATTTGAGACCCATGGGGTGTGTTCCCCGCAGTGTTACCTTAAAGTATCTGCGTTTGCTCACCCAACCTCACCAATCCTCTCAGCCCCAAGAGTGTCCAGCCTTATGTCTCATTCAGCTGTGGGTGTACATATGGTCAATCCAGGTTGCATCATAGACCCTGAACGGATTTTGTAAGAATTTCTCTCTCTTTCACTGTCTTTGTTTTGTGGGTTTTTTAAAGTAATGTATGTTTAGAATCGGGCTTGGCTGCTTTTCACTGCTGTGTTGATGCCGCTTTACACCCTCTTGATTCACTTGCAGAGAGATATCGATACATAGGTTTTCAGATTCTTACTAGTCAGATATATTCTTGTGTGGTGACTAGGGTGTGTTGAGTCCAGTTCACTGAGCAGGGAGTAGGCCTTGTCTATTACATATTTGGTTTATGGAGCGGTCTCTGAGCTAATTTGAAACCCTTGTTTTATGCATCACCCCACCTCACCTTTCCCGTTAAGCAGCCATAGTGTGTCTTCTAAAGGTGTGACTCTGTTCTGTTTTGTAATTCAGTTCAAGTGTAGCGATTTTGACATTCCCTCTATAAGCGATATCTTAGGATAAGTGTCTTTTTCTGTGTGACTTATTTCACTTAGAATCATCGTACCTAAATCCACTCATCATGCTGCTAACTAGCCTTATGACATTGATTTCATGGCTGAGTGATATTCCATTGTGCCAAGTACCACCATTTCTTTATCCATTTTTCTCTTTCCTGGGATATTGAAGGTGTACCGAAGCGGAGGTTCTTGGAAACAGAGCAGCCGTAAACTTTAGGGTGCCTGTGTCTTGTTGATTTTTAGTTTTCCCAATTTATACGCCCATGAGTGGAAGTGCCGTATGCTCTCAACGCTGTGTTTATTACTTGTTTCAGGACACACCGTACTCTTCTCCAGAGTGCCTGTTGGCAATTTACATCCCGCCCATTAGCGTAGCAAGGCTCCCATGTCTCCATGGCCTGTCCTGCTTTTCTGGTTTTTACACTTTTTTCAGCATGGCCCTTTTGACCGAGGGCAAGCGAGACTTCTTTGTAGCGCTGATTTGCCCTTCCGGCTTGCTTGGTTGGCCAAAAACGGCGTATGCGTTTTTTCCTGAATATATTCAGGAAAAAACGCATACGCCCTTTTTGGCCAAGGGCATCATTGTCAACCTTTTGCCGCTTTTCATGTGCTTTAAAGGCGAGTCGAATCTACCTCCTGAAATCTGTTTCCTGCAAATCTGCCTTGCTTTCAAATCCTCTTCGTTGCCTTCCCTCAATATATTTGTGGACGAGAGTTCTCATTTATAACTCTGCACGTTTGTGAATTGCAGTGCCCCTGAGCTCCATTTGTCTCCTCGCTTTTTTGGGAGCTGGCCGCAAAAGCGCAGGATTGCTTCAGGACCTATTTTGGTTCTGGGGGGCAGGCTGAGCCTGTGGTTCATTCTTCTTCCTGATGGGAAAATGGAGTGACCTGTGCCTGTCCCAACACCTAGGGCTAGTCTCTCGTTGGTTCCCCGTCTTCCCGTTCATCCTCAGGACAAATTGCAACCTGGACGAAACAGGAGGTTAAAGGTGCTGATTCTCCAAGTAGGGAGATGGTTAGTCAAGCAGCTGGAATGGCAAACCCGAGCACAAGGAGAGGAGAAATGAGGTGCGTTTTAGAAACCTTTCCCGATCTCACGGCATACCATCTTCTGGGTTTCCCATGCCTGTTTTGATGTAGGAAGATTCCCTTGTACCTGGAGATTTGAGACCCATGGGGTGGGTACCCCGCGGTATTACATTAAAGTATCTGCATTTGCTCACCCAACCTCACCAATCCTCTCAGCCCCAAGAGTGTCCAGCCTTATGTCTCATCCAGCTGTGGGTCTAGATATGGTCAATCCAGGTTGCATCAGAGACCCTGAACGGATTTTGTAAGAATTTCTCTCTCTTTCACTGTCTTTGTTTTGTGGGTTTTTTAAAGTAATGTATGTTTAGAATGGGGTTTGGCTGCTTTTCCCTGCTGTGTTTATGCTGCTTTACACCCTCTTGATTCACTTGCAGAGAGATATCAATACATAGGTTTTCAGATTCATACTAGTCAGATATATTCTTGTGCGGTGACTAGGGGGTGTTGAGTCCAGTTCACTGAGCAGGGAGTAGGCCTTGTCTATTACATATTTGGCTTATGGAGCGGTGTCTGAGCTAATTTCAAACCCTTGTTTTATGCATCACCCCACCTCAACTTTCCCGTTAAGCAGCCATAGTGTGTCTTCTAAAGGTGTGCCTCTGTTCTGTTTTGTAATTCAGTTCAAGTGTAGCGATTTTCACATTCCCTCTATAAGCGATATCTTAGGATAAGTGCCTTTTTCTGTGTGACTTATTTCACTTAGAATCATCGTACCTAAATCCACTCATCATGTGCTAACTAGCCTTATGACATTGATTTCATGGCTGAGTGATATTGCATTGTGCCAAGTACCACCATTTCTTTATCCATTTTTCTCTTTCCTGGGATATTGAAGGTGTACCGAAGCGGAGGTTCTTGGAAACAGAGCAGCCGTAAAGTTTGGGGTGCCTGTGTCTTGTTGATTTTCAGTTTTCCCAATTTATATGCCCATGAGTGGAAGTGCCCTATGCTCTCAACGCTGTGTTTATTACTTGTTTCAGGACACACCGTACTCATCTCCAGAGTGCCTGTTGGCAATTTACATCCCGCCCATCAGCGTAGCAAGGCTCCCATGTCTCCATGGCCTGTCCTGCTTTTCTGGTTTTTACACTTTTTTCAGCATGGCCCTTTTGACCGAGGGCAAGCGAGACTTCTTTGTAGCGCTGATTTTCCCTTCCGTCTTGCTTGGTTGGCCAAAAAGAGCTTATGCGTTTTTTCCTGAATATATTCAGGGAAAAACGCATAAGCCCTTTTTGGCCAAGGGCATCATTGTCAACGTTTTGCCGCTTTTCATATGCTTTAAAGGCGAGTCGAATCTACCTCCTGAAATCTGTTTCCTGCAAATCTGCCTTGCTTTCAAATCCTCTTCGTTGCCTTCCCTCAATATATTTGTGGACGAGAGTTCTCATTTATAACTCTGCACGTTTGTGAATTGCAGTGCCCCTGAGCTCCATTTGGCTCCTCGCTTTTTTGGGAGCTGGCCGCAAAAGCGCAGGATTGCTTCAGGCCCTATTTTGGTTCTGGGGGGCAGGCTGAGCCTGTGGTTCATTCTTCTTCCTGATGGGAAAATGGAGTGACCTATGCCTGTCCCAACACCTAGGGCTCGTCTCTCGTTGGTTCCCCGTCTTCACGTTCATCCTCAGGACAAATTGCAACCTGTACAATCAGGAGGTTAAAGGTGCTGATTCTCCAAGTAGGGAGATGGTTAGTCAAGCAGCTGGAATGGTGAACCCGAGCACAAGGAGAGGAGAAATGAGGTGCATTTTAGAAACCTTTCCCGATCTCATGGCATACCATCTTCTGGGTTTCCCATGCATGTTTTGATGTAGGAAGATGCCCTTGTACCTGGAGATTTGAGACCCATGGGGTGTGTTCCCCGCAGTGTTACTTTAAAGTATCTGCGTTTGCTCACCCAACCTCACCAATCCTCTCAGCCCGAAGAGTGTCCAGCCTTATGTCTCATCCAGCTGTGGGTCTAGATATGGTCAATCCAGGTTGCATCATAGACCCTGAACGGATTTTGTAAGAATTTCTCTCTCTTTCACTGTCTTTGTTTTGTGGGTTTTTTAAAGTAATGTATGTTTAGAATGGGGTTTGGCTGCTTTTCCCTGCTGTGTTTATGCCGCTTTACACCCTCTTGATTCACTTGCAGAGAGATATCGATACATAGGTTTTCAGATTCATACTAGTCAGATATATTCTTGTGCGGTGACTAGGGGGTGTTGAGTCCAGTTCACTGAGCAGGGAGTAGGCCTTGTCTATTACATATTTGGCTTATGGAGCGGTGTCTGAGCTAATTTCAAACCCTTGTTTTATGCATCACCCCACCTCACCTTTCCCGTTAAGCAGCCATAGTGTGTCTTCTAAAGGTGTGACTCTGTTCTGTTTTGTAATTCAGTTCAAGTGTAGCGATTTTGACATTCCCTCTATAAGCGATATCTTAGGATAAGTGTCTTTTTCTGTGTGACTTATTTCACTTAGAATCATCGTACCTAAATCCACTCATCATGCTGCTAACTAGCCTTATGACATTGATTTCATGGCTGAGTGAAATTCCATTGTGCCAAGTACCACCATTTCTTTATCCATTTTTCTCTTTCCTGGGATATTGAAGGTGTACCAAAGCGGAGGTTCTTGGAAACAGAGCAGCCGTAAACTTTAGGGTGCCTGTGTGTTGTTGATTTTTATTTTTCCCAATTTATATGCCCATGAGTGGAAGTGCCCTATGCTCTCTACGCTGTGTTTATTACTTGTTTCAGGACACACCGTACTCTTCTCCAGAGTGCCTGTTGGCAATTTATATCCCGCCCATCAGCGTAGCAAGGCTCCCATGTCTCCATGGCCTGTCCTGCTTTTCTGGTTTTTACAATTTGTTCAGCATGGCCCTTTTGACCGAGGGCAAGGGAGACTTCTTTGTAGTGCTGTTTTGCCCTTCCGGCTTGCTTGGTTGGCCAAAAAGGGCGTATGCGTTTCTTCCTGAATATATTCAGGAAAAAACGCATACGCCCTTTTTGGCCAAGGGCATCATTGTCAACGTTTTGCCGCTTTTCATATGCTTTAAAGGCGAGTCGAATCTACCTCCTGAAATCTGTTTCCTGCAAATCTGCCTTGCTTTCAAATCCTCTTCGTTGCCTTCCCTCAATATATTTGTGGACGAGAGTTCTCATTTATAACTCTGCACGTTTGTGAATTGCAGTGCCCCTGAGCTCCATTTGTCTCCTCGCTTTTTTGGGAGCTGGCCGCAAAAGCGCAGGATTGCTTCAGGCCCTATTTTAGTTCTGGGGGGCAGGCTGAGCCTGTGGTTCATTCTTCTTCCTGATGGGAAAATGGAGTGACCTATGCCTGTCCCAACACCTAGGGCTCGTCTCTCGTTGGTTCCGCGTCTTCCCGTTCATCCTCAGGACAAATTGCAACCTGTACAATCAGGAGGTTAAAGGTGCTGATTCTCCAAATAGGGAGATGGTTAGTCAAGCAGCTGGAATGGTGAACCCGAGCACAATGAGAGGAGAAATGAGGTGCGTTTTAGAAACCTTTCCCGATCTCATGGCATACCATCTTCTGGGTTTCCCATGCATGTTTTGATGTAGGAAGATGCCCTTGTACCTGGAGATTTGAGACCCATGGGGTGTGTTCCCAGCAGTGTTACTTTAAAGTATCTGCGTTTGCTCACCCAACCTCACCAATCCTCTCAGCCCCAAGAGTGTCCAGCCTTCTGTCTCATCCAGCTGTGGGTCTAGATATGGTCAATCCAGGTTGCATCAGAGACCCTGAACGGATTTTGTAAGAATTTCTCTCTCTTTCACTGTCTTTGTTTTGTGGGTTTTTTAAAGTAATTTATGTTTAGAATCGGGCTTGGCTGCTTTTCCCTGCTGTGTTGATGCCGCTTTACACCCTCTTGATTCACTTGCAGAGAGATATCGATACATAGGTTTTCAGATTCTTACTAGTCAGATATATTCTTGTGTGGTGACTAGGGTGTGTTGAGTCCAGTTCACTGAGCAGGGAGTAGGCCTTGTCTATTACATATTTGGCTTATGGAGCGGTCTCTGAGCTAATTTCAAACCCTTGTTTTATGCATCACCCCACCTCACCTATCCCGTTAAGCAGCCATAGTGTGTCTTCTAAAGGTGTGACTCTGTTCTGTTTTGTAATTCAGTTCAAGTGTAGCGATTTTGACATTCCCTCTATAAGCGATATCTTAGGATAAGTGTCTTTTTCTGTGTGACTTATTTCACTTAGAATCATCGTACCTAAATCCACTCATCATGCTGCTAACTAGCCTTATGACATTGATTTCATGGCTGAGTGAAATTCCATTGTGCCAAGTACCACCATTTCTTTATCCATTTTTCTCTTTCCTGGGATATTGAAGGTGTACCAAAGCGGAGGTTCTTGGAAACAGAGCAGCCGTAAACTTTAGGGTGCCTGTGTCTTGTTGATTTTTAGTTTTCCCAATTTATATGCCCATGAGTGGAAGTGCCCTATGCTCTCTACGCTGTGTTTATTACTTGTTTCAGGACACACCGTACTCTTCTCCAGAGTGCCTGTTGGCAATTTATATCCCGCCCATCAGCGTAGCAAGGCTCCCATGTCTCCATGGCCTGTCCTGCTTTTCTGGTTTTTACAATTTGTTCAGCATGGCCCTTTTGACCGAGGGCAAGGGAGACTTCTTTGTAGTGCTGATTTGCCCTTCCGGCTTGCTTGGTTGGCCAAAAAGGGCGTATGCGTTTCTTCCTGAATATATTCAGGAAAAAACGCATACGCCCTTTTTGGCCAAGGGCATCATTGTCAACGTTTTGCCGCTTTTCATATGCTTTAAAGGCGAGTCGAATCTACCTCCTGAAATCTGTTTCCTGCAAATCTGCCTTGCTTTCAAATCCTCTTCGTTGCCTTCCCTCAATATATTTGTGGACGAGAGTTCTCATTTATAACTCTGCACGTTTGTGAATTGCAGTGCCCCTGAGCTCCATTTGTCTCCTCGCTTTTTTGGGAGCTGGCCGCAAAAGCGCAGGATTGCTTCAGGCCCTATTTTGGTTCTGGGGGGCAGGCTGAGCCTGTGGTTCATTCTTCTTCCTGATGGGAAAATGGAGTGACCTATGCCTGTCCCAACACCTAGGGCTCGTCTCTCGTTGGTTCCGCGTCTTCCCGTTCATCCTCAGGACAAATTGCAACCTGTACAATCAGGAGGTTAAAGGTGCTGATTCTCCAAATAGGGAGATGGTTAGTCAAGCAGCTGGAATGGTGAACCCGAGCACAATGAGAGAAGAAATGAGGTGCGTTTTAGAAACCTTTCCCGATCTCATGGCATACCATCTTCTGGGTTTCCCATGCATGTTTTGATGTAGGAAGATGCCCTTGTACCTGGAGATTTGAGACCCATGGGGTGTGTTCCCAGCAGTGTTACTTTAAAGTATCTGCATTTGCTCACCCAACCTCACCAATCCTCTCAGCCCCAAGAGTGTCCAGCCTTCTGTCTCATCCAGCTGTGGGTCTAGATATGGTCAATCCAGGTTGCATCATAGACCCTGAACGGATTTTGTAAGAATTTCTCTCTCTTTCACTGTCTTTGTTTTGTGGGTTTTTTAAAGTAATTTATGTTTAGAATCGGGCTTGGCTGCTTTTCCCTGCTGTGTTGATGCCGCTTTACACCCTCTTGATTCACTTGCAGAGAGATATCGATACATAGGTTTTCAGATTCTTACTAGTCAGATATATTCTTGTGTGGTGACTAGGGTGTGTTGAGTCCAGTTCACTGAGCAGGGAGTAGGCCTTGTCTATTACATATTTGGCTTATGGAGCGGTCTCTGAGCTAATTTCAAACCCTTGTTTTATGCATCACCCCACCTCACCTTTCCCGTTAAGCAGCCATAGTGCGTCTTCTAAAGGTGTGACTCTGTTCTGTTTTGTAATTCAGTTCAAGTGTAGCGATTTTGACATTCCCTATATAAGCGATATCTTAGGATAAGTGTCTTTTTCTGTGTGACTTATTTCACTTAGAATCATCGTACCTAAATCCACTCATCATGCTGCTAACTAGCCTTATGACATTGATTTCATGGCTGAGTGATATTGCATTGTGCCAAGTACCACCATTTCTTTATCCATTTTTCTCTTTCCTGGGATATTGAAAGTGTACCGAAGCGGAGGTTCTTGGAAACAGAGCAGCCATAAAGTTTGGGGTGCCTGTGTCTTGTTGATTTTTAGTTTTGCCAATTTATATGCCCATGAGTGGAAGTGCCCTATGCTCTCAACGCTGTGTTTATTACATGTTTCAGGACACACCGTACTCATCTCCAGAGTGCCTGTTGGCAATTTACATCCCGCCCATCAGCGTAGCAAGGCTCCCATGTCTCCATGGCCTGTCCTGCTTTTCTGGTTTTTACACTTTGTTCAGCATGGCCCTTTTGACCGAGGGCAAGCGAGACTTCTTTGTAGCGCTGATTTTCCCTTCCGTCTTGCTTGGTTGGCCAAAAAGAGCTTATGCGTTTTTTCCTGAATATATTCAGGGAAAAACGCATAAGCCCTTTTTGGCCAAGGGCATCATTGTCAACGTTTTGCCGCTTTTCATATGCTTTAAAGGCGAGTCGAATCTACCTCCTGAAATCTGTTTCCTGCAAATCTGCCTTGCTTTCAAATCCTCTTCGTTGCCTTCCCTCAATATATTTGTGGACGAGAGTTCTCATTTATAACTCTGCACGTTTGTGAATTGCAGTGCCCCTGAGCTCCATTTGGCTCCTCGCTTTTTTGGGAGCTGGCCGCAAAAGCGCAGGATTGCTTCAGGCCCTATTTTGGTTCTGGGGGGCAGGCTGAGCCTGTGGTTCATTCTTCTTCCTGATGGGAAAATGGAGTGACCTATGCCTGTCCCAACACCTAGGGCTCGTCTCTCGTTGGTTCCCCGTCTTCACGTTCATCCTCAGGACAAATTGCAACCTGTACAATCAGGAGGTTAAAGGTGCTGATTCTCCAAGTAGGGAGATGGTTAGTCAAGCAGCTGGAATGGTGAACCCGAGCACAAGGAGAGGAGAAATGAGGTGCATTTTAGAAACCTTTCCCGATCTCATGGCATACCATCTTCTGGGTTTCCCATGCATGTTTTGATGTAGGAAGATGCCCTTGTACCTGGAGATTTGAGACCCATGGGGTGTGTTCCCCGCAGTGTTACTTTAAAGTATCTGCGTTTGCTCACCCAACCTCACCAATCCTCTCAGCCCGAAGAGTGTCCAGCCTTATGTCTCATCCAGCTGTGGGTCTAGATATGGTCAATCCAGGTTGCATCATAGACCCTGAACGGATTTTGTAAGAATTTCTCTCTCTTTCACTGTCTTTGTTTTGTGGGTTTTTTAAAGTAATGTATGTTTAGAATGGGGTTTGGCTGCTTTTCCCTGCTGTGTTTATGCCGCTTTACACCCTCTTGATTCACTTGCAGAGAGATATCGATACATAGGTTTTCAGATTCATACTAGTCAGATATATTCTTGTGCGGTGACTAGGGGGTGTTGAGTCCAGTTCACTGAGCAGGGAGTAGGCCTTGTCTATTACATATTTGGCTTATGGAGCGGTGTCTGAGCTAATTTCAAACCCTTGTTTTATGCATCACCCCACCTCACCTTTCCCGTTAAGCAGCCATAGTGTGTCTTCTAAAGGTGTGACTCTGTTCTGTTTTGTAATTCAGTTCAAGTGTAGCGATTTTGACATTCCCTCTATAAGCGATATCTTAGGATAAGTGTCTTTTTCTGTGTGACTTATTTCACTTAGAATCATCGTACCTAAATCCACTCATCATGCTGCTAACTAGCCTTATGACATTGATTTCATGGCTGAGTGAAATTCCATTGTGCCAAGTACCACCATTTCTTTATCCATTTTTCTCTTTCCTGGGATATTGAAGGTGTACCAAAGCGGAGGTTCTTGGAAACAGAGCAGCCGTAAACTTTAGGGTGCCTGTGTGTTGTTGATTTTTATTTTTCCCAATTTATATGCCCATGAGTGGAAGTGCCCTATGCTCTCTACGCTGTGTTTATTACTTGTTTCAGGACACACCGTACTCTTCTCCAGAGTGCCTGTTGGCAATTTATATCCCGCCCATCAGCGTAGCAAGGCTCCCATGTCTCCATGGCCTGTCCTGCTTTTCTGGTTTTTACAATTTGTTCAGCATGGCCCTTTTGACCGAGGGCAAGGGAGACTTCTTTGTAGTGCTGTTTTGCCCTTCCGGCTTGCTTGGTTGGCCAAAAAGGGCGTATGCGTTTCTTCCTGAATATATTCAGGAAAAAACGCATACGCCCTTTTTGGCCAAGGGCATCATTGTCAACGTTTTGCCGCTTTTCATATGCTTTAAAGGCGAGTCGAATCTACCTCCTGAAATCTGTTTCCTGCAAATCTGCCTTGCTTTCAAATCCTCTTCGTTGCCTTCCCTCAATATATTTGTGGACGAGAGTTCTCATTTATAACTCTGCACGTTTGTGAATTGCAGTGCCCCTGAGCTCCATTTGTCTCCTCGCTTTTTTGGGAGCTGGCCGCAAAAGCGCAGGATTGCTTCAGGCCCTATTTTAGTTCTGGGGGGCAGGCTGAGCCTGTGGTTCATTCTTCTTCCTGATGGGAAAATGGAGTGACCTATGCCTGTGCCAACACCTAGGGCTCGTCTCTCGTTGGTTCCGCGTCTTCCCGTTCATCCTCAGGACAAATTGCAACCTGTACAATCAGGAGGTTAAAGGTGCTGATTCTCCAAATAGGGAGATGGTTAGTCAAGCAGCTGGAATGGTGAACCCGAGCACAATGAGAGGAGAAATGAGGTGCGTTTTAGAAACCTTTCCCGATCTCATGGCATACCATCTTCTGGGTTTCCCATGCATGTTTTGATGTAGGAAGATGCCCTTGTACCTGGAGATTTGAGACCCATGGGGTGTGTTCCCAGCAGTGTTACTTTAAAGTATCTGCGTTTGCTCACCCAACCTCACCAATCCTCTCAGCCCCAAGAGTGTCCAGCCTTCTGTCTCATCCAGCTGTGGGTCTAGATATGGTCAATCCAGGTTGCATCAGAGACCCTGAACGGATTTTGTAAGAATTTCTCTCTCTTTCACTGTCTTTGTTTTGTGGGTTTTTTAAAGTAATTTATGTTTAGAATCGGGCTTGGCTGCTTTTCCCTGCTGTGTTGATGCCGCTTTACACCCTCTTGATTCACTTGCAGAGAGATATCGATACATAGGTTTTCAGATTCTTACTAGTCAGATATATTCTTGTGTGGTGACTAGGGTGTGTTGAGTCCAGTTCACTGAGCAGGGAGTAGGCCTTGTCTATTACATATTTGGCTTATGGAGCGGTCTCTGAGCTAATTTCAAACCCTTGTTTTATGCATCACCCCACCTCACCTTTCCCGTTAAGCAGCCATAGTGTGTCTTCTAAAGGTGTGACTCTGTTCTGTTTTGTAATTCAGTTCAAGTGTAGCGATTTTGACATTCCCTCTATAAGCGATATCTTAGGATAAGTGTCTTTTTCTGTGTGACTTATTTCACTTAGAATCATCGTACCTAAATCCACTCATCATGCTGCTAACTAGCCTTATGACATTGATTTCATGGCTGAGTGAAATTCCATTGTGCCAAGTACCACCATTTCTTTATCCATTTTTCTCTTTCCTGGGATATTGAAGGTGTACCAAAGCGGAGGTTCTTGGAAACAGAGCAGCCGTAAACTTTAGGGTGCCTGTGTCTTGTTGATTTTTAGTTTTCCCAATTTATATGCCCATGAGTGGAAGTGCCCTATGCTCTCTACGCTGTGTTTATTACTTGTTTCAGGACACACCGTACTCTTCTCCAGAGTGCCTGTTGGCAATTTATATCCCGCCCATCAGCGTAGCAAGGCTCCCATGTCTCCATGGCCTGTCCTGCTTTTCTGGTTTTTACAATTTGTTCAGCATGGCCCTTTTGACCGAGGGCAAGGGAGACTTCTTTGTAGTGCTGATTTGCCCTTCCGGCTTGCTTGGTTGGCCAAAAAGGGCGTATGCGTTTCTTCCTGAATATATTCAGGAAAAAACGCATACGCCCTTTTTGGCCAAGGGCATCATTGTCAACGTTTTGCCGCTTTTCATATGCTTTAAAGGCGAGTCGAATCTACCTCCTGAAATCTGTTTCCTGCAAATCTGCCTTGCTTTCAAATCCTCTTCGTTGCCTTCCCTCAATATATTTGTGGACGAGAGTTCTCATTTATAACTCTGCACGTTTGTGAATTGCAGTGCCCCTGAGCTCCATTTGTCTCCTCGCTTTTTTGGGAGCTGGCCGCAAAAGCGCAGGATTGCTTCAGGCCCTATTTTGGTTCTGGGGGGCAGGCTGAGCCTGTGGTTCATTCTTCTTCCTGATGGGAAAATGGAGTGACCTATGCCTGTCCCAACACCTAGGGCTCGTCTCTCGTTGGTTCCGCGTCTTCCCGTTCATCCTCAGGACAAATTGCAACCTGTACAATCAGGAGGTTAAAGGTGCTGATTCTCCAAATAGGGAGATGGTTAGTCAAGCAGCTGGAATGGTGAACCCGAGCACAATGAGAGAAGAAATGAGGTGCGTTTTAGAAACCTTTCCCGATCTCATGGCATACCATCTTCTGGGTTTCCCATGCATGTTTTGATGTAGGAAGATGCCCTTGTACCTGGAGATTTGAGACCCATGGGGTGTGTTCCCAGCAGTGTTACTTTAAAGTATCTGCATTTGCTCACCCAACCTCACCAATCCTCTCAGCCCCAAGAGTGTCCAGCCTTCTGTCTCATCCAGCTGTGGGTCTAGATATGGTCAATCCAGGTTGCATCATAGACCCTGAACGGATTTTGTAAGAATTTCTCTCTCTTTCACTGTCTTTGTTTTGTGGGTTTTTTAAAGTAATTTATGTTTAGAATCGGGCTTGGCTGCTTTTCCCTGCTGTGTTGATGCCGCTTTACACCCTCTTGATTCACTTGCAGAGAGATATCGATACATAGGTTTTCAGATTCTTACTAGTCAGATATATTCTTGTGTGGTGACTAGGGTGTGTTGAGTCCAGTTCACTGAGCAGGGAGTAGGCCTTGTCTATTACATATTTGGCTTATGGAGCGGTCTCTGAGCTAATTTCAAACCCTTGTTTTATGCATCACCCCACCTCACCTTTCCCGTTAAGCAGCCATAGTGCGTCTTCTAAAGGTGTGACTCTGTTCTGTTTTGTAATTCAGTTCAAGTGTAGCGATTTTGACATTCCCTATATAAGCGATATCTTAGGATAAGTGTCTTTTTCTGTGTGACTTATTTCACTTAGAATCATCGTACCTAAATCCACTCATCATGCTGCTAACTAGCCTTATGACATTGATTTCATGGCTGAGTGATATTGCATTGTGCCAAGTACCACCATTTCTTTATCCATTTTTCTCTTTCCTGGGATATTGAAAGTGTACCGAAGCGGAGGTTCTTGGAAACAGAGCAGCCATAAAGTTTGGGGTGCCTGTGTCTTGTTGATTTTTAGTTTTGCCAATTTATATGCCCATGAGTGGAAGTGCCCTATGCTCTCAACGCTGTGTTTATTACATGTTTCAGGACACACCGTACTCATCTCCAGAGTGCCTGTTGGCAATTTACATCCCGCCCATTAGCGTAGCAAGGCTCCCATGTCTCCATGGCCTGTCCTGCTTTTCTGGTTTTTACACTTTGTTCAGCATGGCCCTTTTGACCGAGGGCAAGCGAGACTTCTTTGTAGCGCTGATTTGCCCTTCCGGCTTGCTTGGTTGGCCAAAAAGGGCGTATGCTTTTTTTCCTGAATATATTCAAGGAAAAACGCATACGCCCTTTTTGGCCAAGGGCATCATTGTCAACGTTTTGCCGCTTTTCATGTGCTTTATAGGCGAGTCGAATCTACCCCCTGAAATCTGTTTCCTGCAAATCTGCCTTGCTTTCAAATCCTCTTTGTTGCCTTCCCTCAATATATTTGTGGACGAGAGTTCTCATTTATAACTCTGCACGTTTGTGAATTGCAGTGCCCCTGAGCTCCATTTGTCTCCTCGCTTTTTTGGGAGCTGGCCGCAAAAGCGCAGGATTGCTTCAGGCCCTATTTTGGTTCTGGGGGGCAGGCTGAGCCTGTGGTTCATTCTTCTTCCTGATGGGAAAATGGAGTGACCTATGCCTGTCCCAACACCTAGGGCTCGTCTCTCCTTGGTTCCGCGTCTTCCCGTTCATCCTCAGGACAAATTGCAACCTGTACAATCAGGAGGTTAAAGGTGCTGATTCTCCAAGTAGGGAGATGGTTAGTCAAGCAGCTGGAATGGTGAACCCGAGCACAAGGAGAGGAGAAATGATGTGCATTTTAGAAACCTTTCCCGATCTCATGGCATACCATCTTCTGGGTTTCCCAGGCATGTTTTGATGTAGGAAGATGCCCTTGTACCTGGAGATTTGAGACCCATGGGGTGTATTCCCCGCAGTGTTACTTTAAAGTATCTGCGTTTGCTCACCCAACGTCACCAATCCTCTCAGCCCCAAGAGTGTCCAGCCTTATGTCTCATCCAGCTGTGGGTCTAGATATGGTCAATCCAGGTTGCATCATAGACCCTGAACGGATTTTGTAAGAATTTCTCTCTCTTTCACTGTCTTTGTTTTGTGGGTTTTTTAAAGTAATTTATGTTTAGAATCGGGCTTGGCTGCTTTTCCCTGCTGTGTTGATGCCGCTTTACACCCTCTTGATTCACTTGCAGAGAGATATCGATACATAGGTTTTCAGATTCTTACTAGTCAGATATATTCTTGTGTGGTGACTAGGGTGTGTTGAGTCCAGTTCACTGAGCAGGGAGTAGGCCTTGTCTATTACATATTTGGCTTATGGAGCGGTCTCTGAGCTAATTTCAAACCCTTGTTTTATGCATCACCCCACCTCACCTTTCCCGTTAAGCAGCCATAGTGTGTCTTCTAAAGGTGTGACTCTGTTCTGTTTTGTAATTCAGTTCAAGTGTAGCGATTTTGACATTCCCTCTATAAGCGATATCTTAGGATAAGTGTCTTTTTCTGTGTGACTTATTTCACTTAGAATCATCGTATCTAAATCCACTCATCATGCTGCTAACTAGCCTTATGACATTGATTTCATGGCTGAGTGATATTCCATTGTACCAAGTACTACCATTTCTTTATCCATTTTTCTCTTTCCTGGGATATTGAAGGTGTACCGAAGCGGAGGTTCTTGGAAACAGAGCAGCCGTAAACTTTAGGGTGCCTGTGTCTTGTTGATTTTTAGTTTTCCCAATTTATACGCCCATGAGTGGAAGTGCCCTATGCTCTCTACGCTGTGTTTATTACTTGTTTCAGGACACACCGTACTCTTCTCCAGAGTGCCTGTTGGCAATTTACATCCCGCCCATCAGCGTAGCAAGGCTCCCATGTCTCCATGGCCTGTCCTGCTTTTCTGGTTTTTACACTTTGTTCAGCATGGCCCTTTTGACCGAGGGCAAGCGAGACTTCTTTGTAGCGCTGATTTTCCCTTCCGTCTTGCTTGGTTGGCCAAAAAGGGCTTATGCGTTTTTTCCTGAATATATTCAGGAAAAAACGCATAAGCCCTTTTTGGCCAAGGGCATCATTGTCAACGTTTTGCCGCTTTTCATGTGCTTTAACGGCGAATCGAATCTACCTCCTGAAATCTGTTTCCTGCAAATCTGCCTTGCTTTCAAATCCTCTTCGTTGCCTTCCCTCAATATATTTGTGGACGAGAGTTCTCATTTATAACTCTGCACGTTTGTGAATTGCAGTGCCCCTGAGCTCCATTTGTCTCCTCGCTTTTTTGGGAGCTGGCCGCAAAAGCGCAGGATTGCTTCAGGCCCTATTTTAGTTCTGGGGGGCAGGCTGAGCCTGTGGTTCATTCTTCTTCCTGATGGGAAAATGGTGTGACCTATGCCTGTCCCAACACCTAGGGCTCGTCTCTCGTTGGTTCCGCGTCTTCCCGTTCATCCTCAGGACAAATTGCAACCTGTACAATCAGGAGGTTAAAGGTGCTGATTCTCCAAATAGGGAGATGGTTAGTCAAGCAGCTGGAATGGTGAACCCGAGCACAATGAGAGGAGAAATGAGGTGTGTTTTAGAAACCTTTCCCGATCTCATGGCATACCATCTTCTGGGTTTCCCATGCATGTTTTGATGTAGGAAGATGCCCTTGTACCTGGAGATTTGAGACCCATGGGGTGTGTTCCCCGCAGTGTTACTTTAAAGTATTTGCGTTTGCTCACCCAACCTCACCAATCCTCTCAGCCCCAAGAGTATCCAGCCTTCTGTCTCATCCAGCTGTGGGTCTAGATATGGTCAATCCAGGTTGCATCATAGACCCTGAACGGATTTTGTAAGAATTTCTCTCTCTTTCACTGTCTTTGTTTTGTGGGTTTTTTAAAGTAATTTATGTTTAGAATCGGGCTTGGCTGCTTTTCCCTGCTGTGTTGATGCCGCTTTACACCCTCTTGATTCACTTGCAGAGAGATATCGATACATAGGTTTTCAGATTCTTACTAGTCAGATATATTCTTGTGTGGTGACTAGGGTGTGTTGAGTCCAGTTCACTGAGCAGGGAGTAGGCCTTGTCTATTACATATTTGGCTTATGGAGCGGTCTCTGAGCTAATTTCAAACCCTTGTTTTATGCATCACCCCACCTCACCTTTCCCGTTAAGCAGCCATAGTGTGTCTTCTAAAGGTGTGACTCTGTTCTGTTTTGTAATTCAGTTCAAGTGTAGCGATTTTGACATTCCCTCTATAAGCGATATCTTAGGATAAGTGTCTTTTTCTGTGTGACTTATTTCACTTAGAATCATCGTACCTAAATCCACTCATCATGCTGCTAACTAGCCTTATGACATTGATTTCATGGCTGAGTGATATTCCATTGTGCCAAGTACCACCATTTCTTTATCCATTTTTCTCTTTCCTGGGATATTGAAGGTGTACCGAAGCGGAGGTTCTTGGAAACAGAGCAGCCGTATACTTTAGGGTGCCTGAGTCTTATTGATTTTTAGTTTTCCCAATTTATATGCCCATGAGTGGAAGTGCCCTATGCTCTCTACGCTGTGTTTATTACTTGTTTCAGGACACACCGTACTCTTCTCCAGAGTGCCTGTTGGCAATTTACATCCCGCCCATTAGCGTAGCAAGGCTCCCATGTCTCCATGGCCTGTCCTGCTTTTCTGGTTTTTACACTTTGTTCAGCATGGCCCTTTTGACCGAGGGCAAGCGAGACTTCTTTGTAGCGCTGATTTGCCCTTCCGGCTTGCTTGGTTGGCCAAAAAGGGCGTATGCTTTTTTTCCTGAATATATTCAAGGAAAAACGCATACGCCCTTTTTGGCCAAGGGCATCATTGTCAACGTTTTGCCGCTTTTCATGTGCTTTATAGGCGAGTCGAATCTACCCCCTGAAATCTGTTTCCTGCAAATCTGCCTTGCTTTCAAATCCTCTTTGTTGCCTTCCCTCAATATATTTGTGGACGAGAGTTCTCATTTATAACTCTGCACGTTTGTGAATTGCAGTGCCCCTGAGCTCCATTTGTCTCCTCGCTTTTTTGGGAGCTGGCCGCAAAAGCGCAGGATTGCTTCAGGCCCTATTTTGGTTCTGGGGGGCAGGCTGAGCCTGTGGTTCATTCTTCTTCCTGATGGGAAAATGGAGTGACCTATGCCTGTCCCAACACCTAGGGCTCGTCTCTCCTTGGTTCCGCGTCTTCCCGTTCATCCTCAGGACAAATTGCAACCTGTACAATCAGGAGGTTAAAGGTGCTGATTCTCCAAGTAGGGAGATGGTTAGTCAAGCAGCTGGAATGGTGAACCCGAGCACAAGGAGAGGAGAAATGATGTGCATTTTAGAAACCTTTCCCGATCTCATGGCATACCATCTTCTGGGTTTCCCAGGCATGTTTTGATGTAGGAAGATGCCCTTGTACCTGGAGATTTGAGACCCATGGGGTGTATTCCCCGCAGTGTTACTTTAAAGTATTTGCGTTTGCTCACCCAACGTCACCAATCCTCTCAGCCCCAAGAGTGTCCAGCCTTATGTCTCATCCAGCTGTGGGTCTAGATATGGTCAATCCAGGTTGCATCATAGACCCTGAACGGATTTTGTAAGAATTTCTCTCTCTTTCACTGTCTTTGTTTTGTGGGTTTTTTAAAGTAATTTATGTTTAGAATCGGGCTTGGCTGCTTTTCCCTGCTGTGTTGATGCCGCTTTACACCCTCTTGATTCACTTGCAGAGAGATATCGATACATAGGTTTTCAGATTCTTACTAGTCAGATATATTCTTGTGTGGTGACTAGGGTGTGTTGAGTCCAGTTCACTGAGCAGGGAGTAGGCCTTGTCTATTACATATTTGGCTTATGGAGCGGTCTCTGAGCTAATTTCAAACCCTTGTTTTATGCATCACCCCACCTCACCTTTCCCGTTAAGCAGCCATAGTGTGTCTTCTAAAGGTGTGACTCTGTTCTGTTTTGTAATTCAGTTCAAGTGTAGCGATTTTGACATTCCCTCTATAAGCGATATCTTAGGATAAGTGTCTTTTTCTGTGTGACTTATTTCACTTAGAATCATCGTACCTAAATCCACTCATCATGCTGCTAACTAGCCTTATGACATTGATTTCATGGCTGAGTGATATTCCATTGTGCCAAGTACCACCATTTCTTTATCCATTTTTCTCTTTCCTGGGATATTGAAGGTGTACCGAAGCGGAGGTTCTTGGAAACAGAGCAGCCGTAAACTTTAAGGTGCCTGTGTCTTGTTGATTTTTAGTTTTCCCAATTTATACGCCCATGAGTGGAAGTGCCCTATGCTCTCTACGCTGTGTTTATTACTTGTTTCAGGACACACCGTACTCTTCTCCAGAGTGCCTGTTGGCAAATTACATCCCGCCCATCAGCGTAGCAAGGCTCCCATGTCTCCATGGCCTGTCCTGCTTTTCTGGTTTTTACAATTTGTTCAGCATGGCCCTTTTGACCGAGGGCAAGCGAGACTTCTTTGTAGTGCTGATTTGCCCTTCCGGCTTGCTTGGTTGGCCAAAAAGGGCGTATGCGTTTCTTCCTGAATATATTCAGGAAAAAACGCATACGCCCTTTTTGGCCAAGGGCATCATTGTCAACGTTTTCCCGCTTTTCATATGCTTTAAAGGCGAGTCGAATCTACCTCCTGAAATCTGTTTCCTGCAAATCTGCCTTGCTTTCAAATCCTCTTCGTTGCCTTCCCTCAATATATTTGTGGACGAGAGTTCTCATTTATAACTCTGCACGTTTGTGAATTGCAGTGCCCCTGAGCTCCATTTGTCTCCTCGCTTTTTTGGGAGCTGGCCGCAAAAGCGCAGGATTGCTTCAGGCCCTATTTTGGTTCTGGGGGGCAGGCTGAGCCTGTGGTTCATTCTTCTTCCTGATGGGAAAATGGAGTGACCTATGCCTGTCCCAACACCTAGGGCTCGTCTCTCGTTGGTTCCGCGTCTTCCCGTTCATCCTCAGGACAAATTGCAACCTGTACAATCAGGAGGTTAAAGGTGCTGATTCTCCAAATAGGGAGATGGTTAGTCAAGCAGCTGGAATGGTGAACCCGAGCACAAGGAGAGGAGAAATGAGGTGCGTTTTAGAAACCTTTCCCGATCTCATGGCATACCATCTTCTGGGTTTCCCATGCATGTTTTGATGTAGGAAGATGCCCTTGTACCTGGAGATTTGAGACCCATGGGGTGTGTTCCCCGCAGTATTACTTTAAAGTATCTGCGTTTGCTCACCCAACCTCACCAATCCTCTCAGCCCCAAGAGTGTCCAGCCTTCTGTCTCATCCAGCTGTGGGTCTAGATATGGTCAATCCAGGTTGCATCATAGACCCTGAACGGATTTTGTAAGAATTTCTCTCTCTTTCACTGTCTTTGTTTTGTGGGTTTTTTAAAGTAATTTATGTTTAGAATCGGGCTTGGCTGCTTTTCCCTGCTGTGTTGATGCCGCTTTACACCCTCTTGATTCACTTGCAGAGAGATATCGATACATAGGTTTTCAGATTCTTACTAGTCAGATATATTCTTGTGTGGTGACTAGGGTGTGTTGAGTCCAGTTCACTGAGCAGGGAGTAGGCCTTGTCTATTACATATTTGGCTTATGGAGCGGTCTCTGAGCTAATTTCAAACCCTTGTTTTATGCATCACCCCACCTCACCTTTCCCGTTAAGCAGCCATAGTGTGTCTTCTAAAGGTGTGACTCTGTTCTGTTTTGTAATTCAGTTCAAGTGTAGCGATTTTGACATTCCCTCTATAAGCGATATCTTAGGATAAGTGTCTTTTTCTGTGTGACTTATTTCACTTAGAATCATCGTATCTAAATCCACTCATCATGCTGCTAACTAGCCTTATGACATTGATTTCATGGCTGAGTGATATTCCATTGTACCAAGTACTACCATTTCTTTATCCATTTTTCTCTTTCCTGGGATATTGAAGGTGTACCGAAGCGGAGGTTCTTGGAAACAGAGCAGCCGTAAACTTTAGGGTGCCTGTGTCTTGTTGATTTTTAGTTTTCCCAATTTATACGCCCATGAGTGGAAGTGCCCTATGCTCTCTACGCTGTGTTTATTACTTGTTTCAGGACACACCGTACTCTTCTCCAGAGTGCCTGTTGGCAATTTACATCCCGCCCATCAGCGTAGCAAGGCTCCCATGTCTCCATGGCCTGTCCTGCTTTTCTGGTTTTTACACTTTGTTCAGCATGGCCCTTTTGACCGAGGGCAAGCGAGACTTCTTTGTAGCGCTGATTTTCCCTTCCGTCTTGCTTGGTTGGCCAAAAAGGGCTTATGCGTTTTTTCCTGAATATATTCAGGAAAAAACGCATAAGCCCTTTTTGGCCAAGGGCATCATTGTCAACGTTTTGCCGCTTTTCATGTGCTTTAACGGCGAATCGAATCTACCTCCTGAAATCTGTTTCCTGCAAATCTGCCTTGCTTTCAAATCCTCTTCGTTGCCTTCCCTCAATATATTTGTGGACGAGAGTTCTCATTTATAACTCTGCACGTTTGTGAATTGCAGTGCCCCTGAGCTCCATTTGTCTCCTCGCTTTTTTGGGAGCTGGCCGCAAAAGCGCAGGATTGCTTCAGGCCCTATTTTAGTTCTGGGGGGCAGGCTGAGCCTGTGGTTCATTCTTCTTCCTGATGGGAAAATGGTGTGACCTATGCCTGTCCCAACACCTAGGGCTCGTCTCTCGTTGGTTCCGCGTCTTCCCGTTCATCCTCAGGACAAATTGCAACCTGTACAATCAGGAGGTTAAAGGTGCTGATTCTCCAAATAGGGAGATGGTTAGTCAAGCAGCTGGAATGGTGAACCCGAGCACAATGAGAGGAGAAATGAGGTGTGTTTTAGAAACCTTTCCCGATCTCATGGCATACCATCTTCTGGGTTTCCCATGCATGTTTTGATGTAGGAAGATGCCCTTGTACCTGGAGATTTGAGACCCATGGGGTGTGTTCCCCGCAGTGTTACTTTAAAGTATTTGCGTTTGCTCACCCAACCTCACCAATCCTCTCAGCCCCAAGAGTATCCAGCCTTCTGTCTCATCCAGCTGTGGGTCTAGATATGGTCAATCCAGGTTGCATCATAGACCCTGAACGGATTTTGTAAGAATTTCTCTCTCTTTCACTGTCTTTGTTTTGTGGGTTTTTTAAAGTAATTTATGTTTAGAATCGGGCTTGGCTGCTTTTCCCTGCTGTGTTGATGCCGCTTTACACCCTCTTGATTCACTTGCAGAGAGATATCGATACATAGGTTTTCAGATTCTTACTAGTCAGATATATTCTTGTGTGGTGACTAGGGTGTGTTGAGTCCAGTTCACTGAGCAGGGAGTAGGCCTTGTCTATTACATATTTGGCTTATGGAGCGGTCTCTGAGCTAATTTCAAACCCTTGTTTTATGCATCACCCCACCTCACCTTTCCCGTTAAGCAGCCATAGTGTGTCTTCTAAAGGTGTGACTCTGTTCTGTTTTGTAATTCAGTTCAAGTGTAGCGATTTTGACATTCCCTCTATAAGCGATATCTTAGGATAAGTGTCTTTTTCTGTGTGACTTATTTCACTTAGAATCATCGTACCTAAATCCACTCATCATGCTGCTAACTAGCCTTATGACATTGATTTCATGGCTGAGTGATATTCCATTGTGCCAAGTACCACCATTTCTTTATCCATTTTTCTCTTTCCTGGGATATTGAAGGTGTACCGAAGCGGAGGTTCTTGGAAACAGAGCAGCCGTATACTTTAGGGTGCCTGAGTCTTATTGATTTTTAGTTTTCCCAATTTATATGCCCATGAGTGGAAGTGCCCTATGCTCTCTACGCTGTGTTTATTACTTGTTTCAGGACACACCGTACTCTTCTCCAGAGTGCCTGTTGGCAATTTACATCCCGCCCATCAGCGTAGCAAGGCTCCCATGTCTCCATAGCCTGTCCTGCTTTTCTGGTTTTTACACTTTGTTCAGCATGGCCCTTTTGACCGAGGGCAAGCGAGACTTCTTTGTAGTGCTGATTTGCCCTTCCGGCTTGCTTGGTTGGCCAAAAAGGGCGTATGCGTTTTTTCCTGAATATATTCAGGAAAAAACGCATACGCCCTTTTTGGCCAAGGGCATCATTGTCAACGTTTTGCCGCTTTTCATGTGCTTTAAAGGCGAGTCGAATCTACCTCCTGAAATCTGTTTCCTGCAAATCTGCCTTGCTTTCAAATCCTCTTCGTTGCCTTCCCTCAATATATTTGTGGACGAGAGTTCTCATTTATAACTCTGCACGTTTGTGAATTGCAGTGCCCCTGAGCTCCATTTGTCTCCTCGCTTTTTTGGGAGCTGGCCGCAAAAGCACAGGATTGCTTCAGGCCCTATTTTAGTTCTGGGGGGCAGGCTGAGCCTGTGGTTCATTCTTCTTCCTGATGGGAAAATGGAGTGACCTATGCCTGTCCCAACACCTAGGGCTCGTCTCTCGTTGGTTCCGCGTCTTCCCGTTCATCCTCAGGACAAATTGCAACCTGTACAATCAGGAGGTTAAAGGTGCTGATTCTCCAAATAGGGAGATGGTTAGTCAAGCAGCTGGAATGGTGAACCCGAGCACAATGAGAGGAGAAATGAGGTGCGTTTTAGAAACCTTTCCCGATCTCATGGCATACCATCTTCTGGGTTTCCCATGCATGTTTTGATGTAGGAAGATGCCCTTGTACCTGGAGATTTGAGACCCATGGGGTGTGTTCCCCGCAGTGTTACTTTAAAGTATCTGCGTTTGCTCACCCAACCTCACCAATCCTCTCAGCCCGAAGAGTGTCCAGCCTTCTGTCTCATCCAGCTGTGGGTCTAGATATGGTCAATCCAGGTTGCATCATAGACCCTGAACGGATTTTGTAAGAATTTCTCTCTCTTTCACTGTCTTTGTTTTGTGGGTTTTTTAAAGTAATTTATGTTTAGAATCGGGCTTGGCTGCTTTTCCCTGCTGTGTTGATGCCGCTTTACACCCTCTTGATTCACTTGCAGAGAGATATCGATACATAGGTTTTCAGATTCTTACTAGTCAGATATATTCTTGTGTGGTGACTAGGGTGTGTTGAGTCCAGTTCACTGAGAAGGGAGTAGGCCTTGTCTATTACATATTTGGCTTATGGAGCGGTCTCTGAGCTAATTTCAAACCCTTGTTTTATGCATCACCCCACCTCACCTTTCCCGTTAAGCAGCCATAGTGTGTCTTCTAAAGGTGTGACTCTGTTCTGTTTTGTAATTCAGTTCAAGTGTAGCGATTTTGACATTCCCTCTATAAGCGATATCTTAGGATAAGTGTCTTTTTCTGTGTGACTTATTTCACTTAGAATCATCGTATCTAAATCCACTCATCATGCTGCTAACTAGCCTTATGACATTGATTTCATGGCTGAGTGATATTCCATTGTGCCAAGTACTACCATTTCTTTATCCATTTTTCTCTTTCCTGGGATATTGAAGGTGTACCGAAGCGGAGGTTCTTGGAAACAGAGCAGCCGTCAAATTTAGGGTGCCTGTGTCTTGTTGATTTTTAGTTTTCCCAATTTATACGCCCATGAGTGGAAGTGCCCTATGCTCTCTACGCTGTGTTTATTACTTGTTTCAGGACACACCGTACTCTTCTCCAGAGTGCCTGTTGGCAATTTACATCCCGCCCATCAGCGTAGCAAGGCTCCCATGTCTCCATGGCCTGTCCTGCTTTTCTGGTTTTTACACTTTGTTCAGCATGGCCCTTTTGACCGAGGGCAAGCGAGACTTCTTTGTAGCGCTGATTTGCCCTTCTGGCTTGCTTGGTTGGCCAAACAGGGCGTATGCGTTTCTTCCTGAATATATTCAGGAAAAAACGCATACGCCCTTTTTGGCCGAGGGCATCATTGTCAACGTTTTGCCGCTTTTCATGTGCTTTAACGGCGAGTCGAATCTACCTCCTGAAATCTGTTTCCTGCAAATCTGCCTTGCTTTCAAATCCTCTTCGTTACCTTCCCTCAATATATTTGTGGACGAGAGTTCTCATTTATAACTCTGCACGTTTGTGAATTGCAGTGCCCCTGAGCTCCATTTGTCTCCTCGCTTTTTTGGGAGCTGGCCGCAAAAGCGCAGGATTGCTTCAGGCCCTATTTTGGTTCTGGGGGGTAGTCTGAGCCTGTGGTTCATTCTTCTTCCTGATGGGAAAATGGAATGACCTGTGCCTGTCCCAACACCTAGGGCTAGTCTCTCGTTGTTTCCCCGTCTTCCCGTTCATCCTCAGGACAAATTGCAACCTGGACGAAACAGGAGGTTAAAGGTGCTGATTTTCCAAGTAGAGAGATGGTTAGTCAAGCGGCTGGAATGGCGAACCCGAGCAAAAGGAGAGGAGAAATGAGGTGCGCTTTAGAAACCTTTCCCGATCTCACGGCATACCATCTTCTGGGTTTCCCATGCATGTTTTGATGTAGGAAGATTCCCTTGTACCTGGAGATTTGAGACCCATGGGGTGGGTACCCCGCGGTATTACTTTAAAGTATCTGCATTTGCTCACCCAACCTCACCAATCCTCTCAGCCCCAAGAGTGTCCAGCCTTATGTCTCATCCAGCTGTGGGTCTAGATATGGTCAATCCAGTTTGCATCAGAGACCCTGAACGGATTTTGTAAGAATTTCTCTCTCTTTCACTGTCTTTGCTTTGTGGGTTTTTTAAAGTAATGTATGTTTAGAATGGGGTTTGGCTGCTTTTCCCTGCTGTGTTTATGCCGCTTTACACCCTCTTGATTCACTTGCAGAGAGATATCGATACATAGGTTTTCAGATTCATACTAGTCAGATATATTCCTGTGCGGTGACTAGGGGGTGTTGAGTCCAGTTCACTGAGCATGGAGTAGGCCTTGTCTATTACATATTTGGCTTATGGAGCGGTGTCTGAGCTAATTTCAAACCCTTGTTTTATGCATCACCCCACCTCACCTTTCCCGTTAAGCAGCCATAGTGTGTCTTCTAAAGGTGTGACTCTGTTCTGTTTTGTAATTCAGTTCAAGTGTAGCGATTTTGACATTCCCTCTATAAGCGATATCTTAGGATAAGTGTCTTTTTCTGTGTGACTTATTTCACTTAGAATCATCGGACCTAAATCCACTCATCATGCTGCTAACTAGCCTTATGACATTGATTTCATGGCTGAGTGATATTCCATTGTGCCAAGTACCACCATTTCTTTATCCATTTTTCTCTTTCCTGGGATATTGAAGGTGTACCGAAGCGGAGGTTCTTGGAAACAGAGCAGCCGTAAACTTTAGGGTGCCTGTGTCTTGTTGATTTTTAGGTTTCCCAATTTATATGCCCATGAGTGGAAGTGCCCTATGCTCTCTACGCTGTGTTTATTACTTGTTTCAGGACACACCGTACTCTTCTCCAGAGTGCCTGTTGGCAATTTATATCCCGCCCATCAGCGTAGCAAGGCTCCCATGTCTCCATGGCCTGTCCTGCTTTTCTGGTTTTTACACTTTGTTCAGCATGGCCCTTTTGACCGAGGGCAAGCGAGACTTATTTGTAGCGCTGATTTGCCCTTCCGGCTTGCTTGGTTGGCCAAAAAGGGCGTATGCGTTTTTTCCTGAATATATTCAGGAAAAAACGCATACGCCCTTTTTGGCCAAGGGCATCATTGTCAACGTTTTGCCGCTTTTTATGTGCTTTAAAGGCGAGTCGAATCTACCTCCTGAAATCTGTTTCCTGCAAATCTGCCTTGCTTTCAAATCCTCTTCGTTGCCTTCCCTCAATATATTTGTGGACGAGAGTTCTCATTTATTACTCTGCACGTTTGTGAATTGCAGTGCCCCTGAGCTCCATTTGTCTCCTCGCTTTTTTGGGGGCTGGCCGCAAAAGCGCAGGATTGCTTCAGGCCCTATTTTGGTTCTGGGGGGCAGGCTGAGCCTGTGGTTCATTCTTCTTCCTGATGGGAAAATGGAGTGACCTATGCCTGTCCCAACACCTAGGGCTCGTCTCTCGTTGGTTCCGCGTCTTCCCGTTCATCCTCAGGACAAATTGCAACCTGTACAATCAGGAGGTTAAAGGTGCTGATTCTCCAAATAGGGAGATGGTTAGTCAAGCAGCTGGAATGGTGAACCCGAGCACAATGAGAGGAGAAATGAGGTGCGTTTTAGAAACCTTTCCCGATCTCATGGCATACCATCTTCTGGGTTTCCCATGCATGTTTTGATGTAGGAAGATGCCCTTGTACCTGGAGATTTGAGACCCATGGGGTGTGTTCCCCGCAGTGTTACTTTAAAGTATCTGCGTTTGCTCACCCAACCTCACCAATCCTCTCAGCCCCAAGAGTGTCCAGCCTTCTGTCTCATCCAGCTGTGGGTCTAGATATGGTCAATCCAGGTTGCATCATAGACCCTGAATGGATTTTGTAAGAATTTCTCTCTCTTTCACTGTCTTTGTTTTGTGGGTTTTTTAAAGTAATTTATGTTTAGAATCGGGCTTGGCTGCTTTTCCCTGCTGTGTTGATGCCGCTTTACACCCTCTTTATTCACTTGCAGAGAGATATCGATACATAGGTTTTCAGATTCTTACTAGTCAGATATATTCTTGTGTGGTGACTAGGGTGTGTTGAGTCCAGTTCACTGAGCAGGGAGTAGGCCTTGTCTATTACATATTTGGCTTATGGAGCGGTCTCTGAGCTAATTTCAAACCCTTGTTTTATGCATCACCCCACCTCACCTTTCCCGTTAAGCAGCCATAGTGTGTCTTCTAAAGGTGTGACTCTGTTCTGTTTTGTAATTCAGTTCAAGTGTAGCGATTTTGACATTCCCTCTATAAGCGATATCTTAGGATAAGTGTCTTTTTCTGTGTGACTTATTTCACTTAGAATCATCGTATCTAAATCCACTCATCATGCTGCTAACTAGCCTTATGACATTGATTTCATGGCTGAGTGATATTCCATTGTGCCAAGTACTACCATTTCTTTATCCATTTTTCTCTTTCCTGGGATATTGAAGGTGTACCGAAGCGGAGGTTCTTGGAAACAGAGCAGCCGTCAAATTTAGGGTGCCTGTGTCTTGTTGATTTTTAGTTTTCCCAATTTATACGCCCATGAGTGGAAGTGCCCTATGCTCTCTACGCTGTGTTTATTACTTGTTTCAGGACACACCGTACTCTTCTCCAGAGTGCCTGTTGGCAATTTACATCCCGCCCATCAGCGTAGCAAGGCTCCCATGTCTCTATGGCCTGTCCTGCTTTTCTGGTTTTTACACTTTGTTCAGCATGGCCCTTTTGACCGAGGGCAAGCGAGACTTCTTTGTAGCGCTGATTTGCCCTTCTGGCTTGCTTGGTTGGCCAAAAAGGGCGTATGCGTTTCTTCCTGAATATATTCAGGAAAAAACGCATACGCCCTTTTTGGCCGAGGGCATCATTGTCAACGTTTTGCCGCTTTTCATGTGCTTTAACGGCGAGTCGAATCTACCTCCTGAAATCTGTTTCCTGCAAATCTGCCTTGCTTTCAAATCCTCTTCGTTACCTTCCCTCAATATATTTGTGGACGAGAGTTCTCATTTATAACTCTGCACGTTTGTGAATTGCAGTGCCCCTGAGCTCCATTTGTCTCCTCGCTTTTTTGGGAGCTGGCCGCAAAAGCGCAGGATTGCTTCAGGCCCTATTTTGGTTCTGGGGGGTAGTCTGAGCCTGTGGTTCATTCTTCTTCCTGATGGGAAAATGGAATGACCTGTGCCTGTCCCAACACCTAGGGCTAGTCTCTCGTTGTTTCCCCGTCTTCCCGTTCATCCTCAGGACAAATTGCAACCTGGACGAAACAGGAGGTTAAAGGTGCTGATTCTCCAAGTAGAGAGATGGTTAGTCAAGCGGCTGGAATGGCAAACCCGAGCAAAAGGAGAGGAGAAATGAGGTGCGCTTTAGAAACCTTTCCCGATCTCACGGCATACCATCTTCTGGGTTTCCCATGCATGTTTTGATGTAGGAAGATTCCCTTGTACCTGGAGATTTGAGACCCATGGGGTGGGTACCCCGCGGTATTACTTTAAAGTATCTGCATTTGCTCACCCAACCTCACCAATCCTCTCAGCCCCAAGAGTGTCCAGCCTTATGTCTCATCCAGCTGTGGGTCTAGATATGGTCAATCCAGTTTGCATCAGAGACCCTGAACGGATTTTGTAAGAATTTCTCTCTCTTTCACTGTCTTTGCTTTGTGGGTTTTTTAAAGTAATGTATGTTTAGAATGGGGTTTGGCTGCTTTTCCCTGCTGTGTTTATGCCGCTTTACACCCTCTTGATTCACTTGCAGAGAGATATCGATACATAGGTTTTCAGATTCATACTAGTCAGATATATTCCTGTGCGGTGACTAGGGGGTGTTGAGTCCAGTTCACTGAGCAGGGAGTAGGCCTTGTCTATTACATATTTGGCTTATGGAGCGGTGTCTGAGCTAATTTCAAACCCTTGTTTTATGCATCACCCCACCTCACCTTTCCCGTTAAGCAGCCATAGTGTGTCTTCTAAAGGTGTGACTCTGTTCTGTTTTGTAATTCAGTTCAAGTGTAGCGATTTTGACATTCCCTCTATAAGCGATATCTTAGGATAAGTGTCTTTTTCTGTGTGACTTTTTTCACTTAGAATCATCGGACCTAAATCCACTCATCATGCTGCTAACTAGCCTTATGACATTGATTTCATGGCTGAGTGATATTCCATTGTGCCAAGTACCACCATTTCTTTATCCATTTTTCTCTTTCCTGGGATATTGAAGGTGTACCGAAGCGGAGGTTCTTGGAAACAGAGCAGCCGTAAACTTTAGGGTGCCTGTGTCTTGTTGATTTTTAGTTTTCCCAATTTATATGCCCATGAGTGGAAGTGCCCTATGCTCTCTACGCTGTGTTTATTACTTGTTTCAGGACACACCGTACTCTTCTCCAGAGTGCCTGTTGGCAATTTATATCCCGCCCATCAGCGTAGCAAGGCTCCCATGTCTCCATGGCCTGTCCTGCTTTTCTGGTTTTTACACTTTGTTCAGCATGGCCCTTTTGACCGAGGGCAAGCGAGACTTCTTTGTAGCGCTGATTTGCCTTTCCGGCTTGCTTGGTTGGCCAAAAAGGGCGTATGCGTTTTTTCCTGAATATATTCAGGAAAAAACGCATACGCCCTTTTTGGCCAAGGGCATCATTGTCAACGTTTTGCCGCTTTTTATGTGCTTTAAAGGCGAGTCGAATCTACCTCCTGAAATCTGTTTCCTGCAAATCTGCCTTGCTTTCAAATCCTCTTCGTTGCCTTCCCTCAATATATTTGTGGACGAGAGTTCTCATTTATTACTCTGCACGTTTGTGAATTGCAGTGCCCCTGAGCTCCATTTGTCTCCTCGCTTTTTTGGGGGCTGGCCGCAAAAGCGCAGGATTGCTTCAGGCCCTATTTTGGTTCTGGGGGGCAGGCTGAGCCTGTGGTTCATTCTTCTTCCTGATGGGAAAATGGAGTGACCTATGCCTGTCCCAACACCTAGGGCTCGTCTCTCGTTGGTTCCGCGTCTTCCCGTTCATCCTCAGGACAAATTGCAACCTGTACAATCAGGAGGTTAAAGGTGCTGATTCTCCAAGTAGGGAGATGGTTAGTCAAGCGGCTGGAATGGCGAACCCGAGCACAAGGAGAGGAGAAATGAGGTGCGTTTTAGAAACATTTCCCGATCTCATGGCATACCATCTTCTGGGTTTCCCATGCATGTTTTGATGTAGGAAGATTCCCTTGTACCTGGAGATTTGAGACCCATGGGGTGTGTTCTCCGCAGTGTTACTTTAAAGTATCTGCGTTTGCTCACCCAACCTCACCAATCCTCTCAGCCCCAAGAGTGTCCAGCCTTATGTCTCATCCAGCTGTGGGTCTAGATATGGTCAATCCAGGTTGCATCGGAGACCCTGAACGGATTTTGTAAGAATTTCTCTCTCTTTCACTGTCTTTGTTTTGTGGGTTTTTTAAAGTAATTTATGTTTAGAATCGGGCTTGGCTGCTTTTCCCTGCTGTGTTGATGCCGCTTTACACCCTCTTGATTCACTTGCAGAGAGATATTGATACATAGGTTTTCAGATTCTTACTAGTCAGATATATTCTTGTGTGGTGACTAGGGTGTGTTGAGTGCAGTTCACTGAGCAGGGAGTAGGCCTTGTCTATTACATATTTGGCTTATGGAGCGGTCTCTGAGCTAATTTCAAACCCTTGTTTTATGCATCACCCCACCTCACCTTTCCCGTTAAGCAGCCATAGTGTGTCTTCTAAAGGTGTGACTCTGTTCTGTTTTGTAATTCAGTTCAAGTGTAGCGATTTTGACATTCCCTCTATAAGCGATATCTTAGGATAAGTGTCTTTTTCTGTGTGACTTATTTCACTTAGAATCATCGTATCTAAATCCACTCATCATGCTGCTAACTAGCCTTATGACATTGATTTCATGGTTGAGTGATATTCCATTGTGCCAAGTACCACCATTTCTTTATCCATTTTTCTCTTTCCTGGGATATTGAAGGTGTACCGAAGTGGAGGTTCTTGGAAACAGAGCAGCCGTAAACTTTAGGGTGCCTGTGTCTTGTTGATTTTTATTTTTCCCAATTTATACGCCCTTGAGTGGAAGTGCCCTATGCTCTCTACGCTGTGTTTATTACTTGTTTCAGGACACACCGTACTCTTCTCCAGAGTGCCTGTTGGCAATTTACATCCCGCCCATCAGCGTAGCAAGGCTCCCATGTCTCCATGGCCTGTCCTGCTTTTCTGGTTTTTACACTTTTTTTCAGCATGGCCCTTTTGACCGAGGGCAAGCGAGACTTCTTTGTAGCGCTGATTTGCCCTTCCGGCTTGCTTGGTTGGCCAAAAATGGCGTATGCGTTTTTTCCTGAATATATACAGGAAAAAACGCATACGCCCTTTTTGGACAAGGGTATCATTGTCAACGTTTTGCCGCTTTTCATGTGCTTTAAAGGCGAGTCGAATCTACCTCCTGAAATCTGTTTCCTGCAAATCTGCCTTGCTTTCAAATCCTCTTCGTTGCCTTCCCTCAATATATTTGTGGACGAGAGTTCTCATTTATAACTCTGCACGTTTGTGAATTGCAGTGCCCCTGAGCTCCATTTGTCTCCTCGCTTTTTTGGGAGCTGGCCGCAAAAGCGCAGGATTGCTTCAGGCCCTAATTTGGTTCTGGGGGGCAGGCTGAGCCTGTGGTTCATTCTTCTTCCTGATGGGAAAATGGAGTGACCTGTGCCTGTCCCAAAACCTAGGGCTAGTCTCTCGTTGGTTCCCCATCTTCCCGTTCATCCTCAGGACAAAATGCAACCTGGACGAAACAGTAGGTTAAAGGTGCTGATTCTCCAAGTAGGGAGATGGTTAGTCAATCGGCTGGAAAGGCGAACCCGAGCACAAGGAGAGGAGAAATGAGGTGCGTTTTAGAAACCTTTCCCGATCTCACGGCATACCATCTTCTGGGTTTCCCATGCATGTTTTGATGTAGGAAGATTCCCTTGTACCTGGAGATTTGAGACCCATGGGGTGGGTACCCCACGGTATTACTTTAAAGTATCTGCATTTGCTCACCCAACCTCACCAATCCTCTCAGCCCCAAGAGTGTCCAGCCTTATGTCTCATCCAGCTGTGGGTCTAGATATGGTCAATCCAGGTTGCATCAGAGACCCTGAACGGATTTTGTAAGAATTTCTCTCTCTTTCACTGTCTTTGCTTTGTGGGTTTTTTAAAGTAATGTATGTTTAGAATGGGGTTTGGCTGCTTTTCCCTGCTGTGTTTATGCCGCTTTACACCCTCTTGATTCACTTGCAGAGAGATATCGATACATAGGTTTTCAGATTCATACTAGTCAGATATATTCCTGTGCGGTGACTAGGGGGTGTTGAGTCCAGTTCACTGAGCAGGGAGTAGGCCTTGTCTATTACATATTTGGCTTATGGAGCGGTGTCTGAGCTAATTTCAAACCCTTGTTTTATGCATCACCCCACCTCACCTTTCCCGTTAAGCAGCCATAGTGTGTCTTCTAAAGGTGTGACTCTGTTCTGTTTTGTAATTCAGTTCAAGTATAGCGATTTTGACATTCCCTCTATAAGCGATATCTTAGGATAAGTGTCTTTTTCTGTGTGACTTATTTCACTTAGAATCATCGTACCTAAATCCACTCATCATGCTGCTAACTAGCCTTATGACATTGATTTCATGGCTGAGTGATATTCCATTGTGCCAAGTACCACCATTTCTTTATCCATTTTTCTCTTTCCTGGGATATTGAAGGTGTACCGAAGCGGAGGTTCTTGGAAACAGAGCAGCCGTATACTTTAGGGTGCCTGAGTCTTGTTGATTTTTAGTTTTCCCAATTTATATGCCCATGAGTGGAAGTGCCCTATGCTCTCTACGCTGTGTTTATTACTTGTTTCAGGACACACCGTACTCTTCTCCAGAGTGCCTGTTGGCAATTTACATCCCGCCCATCAGCGTAGCAAGGCTCCCATGTCTCCATAGCCTGTCCTGCTTTTCTGGTTTTTACACTTTGTTCAGCATGGCCCTTTTGACCGAGGGCAAGCGAGACTTCTTTGTAGTGCTGATTTGCCCTTCCGGCTTGCTTGGTTGGCCAAAAAGGGCGTATGCGTTTTTTCCTGAATATATTCAGGAAAAAACGCATACGCCCTTTTTGGCCAAGGGCATCATTGTCAACGTTTTGCCGCTTTTCATGTGCTTTAAAGGCGAGTCGAATCTACCTCCTGAAATCTGTTTCCTGCAAATCTGCCTTGCTTTCAAATCCTCTTCGTTGCCTTCCCTCAATATATTTGTGGACGAGAGTTCTCATTTATAACTCTGCACGTTTGTGAATTGCAGTGCCCCTGAGCTCCATTTGTCTCCTCGCTTTTTTGGGAGCTGGCCGCAAAAGCACAGGATTGCTTCAGGCCCTATTTTAGTTCTGGGGGGCAGGCTGAGCCTGTGGTTCATTCTTCTTCCTGATGGGAAAATGGAGTGACCTATGCCTGTCCCAACACCTAGGGCTCGTCTCTCGTTGGTTCCGCGTCTTCCCGTTCATCCTCAGGACAAATTGCAACCTGTACAATCAGGAGGTTAAAGGTGCTGATTCTCCAAATAGGGAGATGGTTAGTCAAGCAGCTGGAATGGTGAACCCGAGCACAATGAGAGGAGAAATGAGGTGCGTTTTAGAAACCTTTCCCGATCTCATGGCATACCATCTTCTGGGTTTCCCATGCATGTTTTGATGTAGGAAGATGCCCTTGTACCTGGAGATTTGAGACCCATGGGGTGTGTTCCCCGCAGTGTTACTTTAAAGTATCTGCGTTTGCTCACCCAACCTCACCAATCCTCTCAGCCCCAAGAGTGTCCAGCCTTCTGTCTCATCCAGCTGTGGGTCTAGATATGGTCAATCCAGGTTGCATCATAGACCCTGAACGGATTTTGTAAGAATTTCTCTCTCTTTCACTGTCTTTGTTTTGTGGGTTTTTTAAAGTAATTTATGTTTAGAATCGGGCTTGGCTGCTTTTCCCTGCTGTGTTGATGCCGCTTTACACCCTCTTGATTCACTTGCAGAGAGATATCGATACATAGGTTTTCAGATTCTTACTAGTCAGATATATTCTTGTGTGGTGACTAGGGTGTGTTGAGTCCAGTTCACTGAGCAGGGAGTAGGCCTTGTCTATTACATATTTGGCTTATGGAGCGGTCTCTGAGCTAATTTCAAACCCTTGTTTTATGCATCACCCCACCTCACCTTTCCCGTTAAGCAGCCATAGTGTGTCTTCTAAAGATGTGACTCTGTTCTGTTTTGTAATTCAGTTCAAGTGTAGCGATTTTGACATTCCCTCTATAAGCGATATCTTAGGATAAGTGTCTTTTTCTGTGTGACTTATTTCACTTAGAATCATCGTATCTAAATCCACTCATCATGCTGCTAACTAGCCTTATGACATTGATTTCATGGCTGAGTGATATTCCATTTTGCCAAGTACTACCATTTCTTTATCCATTTTTCTCTTTCCTGGGATATTGAAGGTGTACCGAAGCGGAGGTTCTTGGAAACAGAGCAGCCGTCAAATTTAGGGTGCCTGTGTCTTGTTGATTTTTAGTTTTCCCAATTTATACGCCCATGAGTGGAAGTGCCCTATGCTCTCTACGCTGTGTTTATTACTTGTTTCAGGACACACCGTACTCTTCTCCAGAGTGCCTGTTGGCAATTTACATCCCGCCCATCAGCGTAGCAAGGCTCCCATGTCTCCATGGCCTGTCCTGCTTTTCTGGTTTTTACACTTTGTTCAGCATGGCCCTTTTGACCGAGGGCAAGCGAGAGTTCTTTGTAGCGCTGATTTGCCCTTCTGGCTTGCTTGGTTGGCCAAAAAGGGCGTATGCGTTTCTTCCTGAATATATTCAGGAAAAAACGCATACGCCCTTTTTGGCCGAGGGCATCATTGTCAACGTTTTGCCGCTTTTCATGTGCTTTAACGGCGAGTCGAATCTACCTCCTGAAATCTGTTTCCTGCAAATCTGCCTTGCTTTCAAATCCTCTTCGTTACCTTCCCTCAATATATTTGTGGACGAGAGTTCTCATTTATAACTCTGCACGTTTGTGAATTGCAGTGCCCCTGAGCTCCATTTGTCTCCTCGCTTTTTTGGGAGCTGGCCGCAAAAGCGCAGGATTGCTTCAGGCCCTATTTTGGTTCTGGGGGGTAGTCTGAGCCTGTGGTTCATTCTTCTTCCTGATGGGAAAATGGAATGACCTGTGCCTGTCCCAACACCTAGGGCTAGTCTCTCGTTGTTTCCCCGTCTTCCCGTTCATCCTCAGGACAAATTGCAACCTGGACGAAACAGGAGGTTAAAGGTGCTGATTCTCCAAGTAGAGAGATGGTTAGTCAAGCAGCCGGAATGGCGAACCCGAGCACAAGGAGAGGAGAAATGAGGTGCGTTTTAGAAACCTTTCCCGATCTCACGGCATACCATCTTCTGGGTTTCCCATGCATGTTTTGATGTAGGAAGATTCCCTTGTACCTGGAGATTTGAGACCCATGGGGTGGGTACCCCGCGGTATTACTTTAAAGTATCTGCATTTGCTCACCCAACCTCACCAATCCTCTCAGCCCCAAGAGTGTCCAGCCTTATGTCTCATCCAGCTGTGGGTCTAGATATGGTCAATCCAGTTTGCATCAGAGACCCTGAACGGATTTTGTAAGAATTTCTCTCTCTTTCACTGTCTTTGCTTTGTGGGTTTTTTAAAGTAATGTATGTTTAGAATGGGGTTTGGCTGCTTTTCCCTGCTGTGTTTATGCCGCTTTACACCCTCTTGATTCACTTGCAGAGAGATATCGATACATAGGTTTTCAGATTCATACTAGTCAGATATATTCCTGTGCGGTGACTAGGGGGTGTTGAGTCCAGTTCACTGAGCATGGAGTAGGCCTTGTCTATTACATATTTGGCTTATGGAGCGGTATCTGAGCTAATTTCAACCCTTGTTTTATGCATCACCCCACCTCACCTTTCCCGTTAAGCAGCCATAGTGTGTCTTCTAAAGGTGTGACTCTGTTCTGTTTTGTAATTCAGTTCAAGTGTAGCGATTTTGACATTCCCTCTATAAGCGATATCTTAGGATAAGTGTCTTTTTCTGTGTGACTTATTTCACTTAGAATCATCGGACCTAAATCCACTCATCATGCTGCTAACTAGCCTTATGACATTGATTTCATGGCTGAGTGATATTCCATTGTGCCAAGTACCACCATTTCTTTATCCATTTTTCTCTTTCCTGGGATATTGAAGGTGTACCGAAGCGGAGGTTCTTGGAAACAGAGCAGCTGTAAACTTTAGGGTGCCTGTGTCTTGTTGATTTTTAGGTTTTCCAATTTATATGCCCATGAGTGGAAGTGCCCTATGCTCTCTACGCTGTGTTTATTACTTGTTTCAGGACACACCGTACTCTTCTCCAGAGTGCCTGTTGGCAATTTATATCCCGCCCATCAGCGTAGCAAGGCTCCCATGTCTCCATGGCCTGTCCTGCTTTTCTGGTTTTTACACTTTGTTCAGCATGGCCCTTTTGACCGAGGGCAAGCGAGACTTCTTTGTAGCGCTGATTTGCCCTTCCGGCTTGCTTGGTTGGCCAAAAAGGGCGTATGCGTTTTTTCCTGAATATATTCAGGAAAAAACGCATACGCCCTTTTTGGCCAAGGGCATCATTGTCAACGTTTTGCCGCTTTTTATGTGCTTTAAAGGCGAGTCGAATCTACCTCCTGAAATCTGTTTCCTGCAAATCTGCCTTGCTTTCAAATCCTCTTCGTTGCCTTCCCTCAATATATTTGTGGACGAGAGTTCTCATTTATTACTCTGCACGTTTGTGAATTGCAGTGCCCCTGAGCTCCATTTGTCTCCTCGCTTTTTTGGGGGCTGGCCGCAAAAGCGCAGGATTGCTTCAGGCCCTATTTTGGTTCTGGGGGGCAGGCTGAGCCTGTGGTTCATTCTTCTTCCTGATGGGAAAATGGAGTGACCTATGCCTGTCCCAACACCTAGGGCTCGTCTCTCGTTGGTTCCGCGTCTTCCCGTTCATCCTCAGGACAAATTGCAACCTGTACAATCAGGAGGTTAAAGGTGCTGATTCTCCAAATAGGGAGATGGTTAGTCAAGCAGCTGGAATGGTGAACCCGAGCACAATGAGAGGAGAAATGAGGTGCGTTTTAGAAACCTTTCCCGATCTCATGGCATACCATCTTCTGGGTTTCCCATGCATGTTTTGATGTAGGAAGATGCCCTTGTACCTGGAGATTTGAGACCCATGGGGTGTGTTCCCCGCAGTGTTACTTTAAAGTATCTGCGTTTGCTCACCCAACCTCACCAATCCTCTCAGCCCCAAGAGTGTCCAGCCTTCTGTCTCATCCAGCTGTGGGTCTAGATATGGTCAATCCAGGTTGCATCATAGACCCTGAATGGATTTTGTAAGAATTTCTCTCTCTTTCACTGTCTTTGTTTTGTGGGTTTTTTAAAGTAATTTATGTTTAGAATCGGGCTTGGCTGCTTTTCCCTGCTGTGTTGATGCCGCTTTACACCCTCTTGATTCACTTGCAGAGAGATATTGATACATAGGTTTTCAGATTCTTACTAGTCAGATATATTCTTGTGTGGTGACTAGGGTGTGTTGAGTGCAGTTCACTGAGCAGGGAGTAGGCCTTGTCTATTACATATTTGGCTTATGGAGCGGTCTCTGAGCTAATTTCAAACCCTTGTTTTATGCATCACCCCACCTCACCTTTCCCGTTAAGCAGCCATAGTGTGTCTTCTAAAGGTGTGACTCTGTTCTGTTTTGTAATTCAGTTCAAGTGTAGCGATTTTGACATTCCCTCTATAAGCGATATCTTAGGATAAGTGTCTTTTTCTGTGTGACTTATTTCACTTAGAATCATCGTATCTAAATCCACTCATCATGCTGCTAACTAGCCTTATGACATTGATTTCATGGTTGAGTGATATTCCATTGTGCCAAGTACCACCATTTCTTTATCCATTTTTCTCTTTCCTGGGATATTGAAGGTGTACCGAAGTGGAGGTTCTTGGAAACAGAGCAGCCGTAAACTTTAGGGTGCCTGTGTCTTGTTGATTTTTATTTTTCCCAATTTATACGCCCTTGAGTGGAAGTGCCCTATGCTCTCTACGCTGTGTTTATTACTTGTTTCAGGACACACCGTACTCTTCTCCAGAGTGCCTGTTGGCAATTTACATCCCGCCCATCAGCGTAGCAAGGCTCCCATGTCTCCATGGCCTGTCCTGCTTTTCTGGTTTTTACACTTTTTTTCAGCATGGCCCTTTTGACCGAGGGCAAGCGAGACTTCTTTGTAGCGCTGATTTGCCCTTCCGGCTTGCTTGGTTGGCCAAAAATGGCGTATGCGTTTTTTCCTGAATACATACAGGAAAAAACGCATACGCCCTTTTTGGACAAGGGTATCATTGTCAACGTTTTGCCGCTTTTCATGTGCTTTAAAGGCGAGTCGAATCTACCTCCTGAAATCTGTTTCCTGCAAATCTGCCTTGCTTTCAAATCCTCTTCGTTGCCTTCCCTCAATATATTTGTGGACGAGAGTTCTCATTTATAACTCTGCACGTTTGTGAATTGCAGTGCCCCTGAGCTCCATTTGTCTCCTCGCTTTTTTGGGGGCTGGCCGCAAAAGCGCAGGATTGCTTCAGGCCCTAATTTGGTTCTGGGGGGCAGGCTGAGCCTGTGGTTCATTCTTCTTCCTGATGGGAAAATGGAGTGACCTGTGCCTGTCCCAAAACCTAGGGCTAGTCTCTCGTTGGTTCCCCATCTTCCCGTTCATCCTCAGGACAAAATGCAACCTGGACGAAACAGTAGGTTAAAGGTGCTGATTCTCCAAGTAGGGAGATGGTTAGTCAATCGGCTGGAAAGGCGAACCCGAGCACAAGGAGAGGAGAAATGAGGTGCGTTTTAGAAACCTTTCCCGATCTCACGGCATACCATCTTCTGGGTTTCCCATGCATGTTTTGATGTAGGAAGATTCCCTTGTACCTGGAGATTTGAGACCCATGGGGTGGGTACCCCACGGTATTACTTTAAAGTATCTGCATTTGCTCACCCAACCTCACCAATCCTCTCAGCCCCAAGAGTGTCCAGCCTTATGTCTCATCCAGCTGTGGGTCTAGATATGGTCAATCCAGGTTGCATCAGAGACCCTGAACGGATTTTGTAAGAATTTCTCTCTCTTTCACTGTCTTTGCTTTGTGGGTTTTTTAAAGTAATGTATGTTTAGAATGGGGTTTGGCTGCTTTTCCCTGCTGTGTTTATGCCGCTTTACACCCTCTTGATTCACTTGCAGAGAGATATCGATACATAGGTTTTCAGATTCATACTAGTCAGATATATTCTTGTGCGGTGAGTAGGGGGTGTTGAGTCCAGTTCACTGAGCAGGGAGTAGGCATTGTCTATTACATATTTGGCTTATGGAGCGGTGTCTGAGCTAATTTCAAACCCTTGTTTTATGCATCACCCCACCTCACCTTTCCGGTTAAGCAGCCATAGTGTGTCTTCTAAAGGTGTGCCTCTGTTCTGTTTTGTAATTCAGTTCAAGTGTAGCGATTTTGACCTTCCCTCTATAAGCGATATCTTAGGATAAGTGCCTTTTTCTGTGTGACTTATTTCACTTAGAATCATCGTACCTAAATCCACTCATCATGCTGCTAAATAGCCTTATGACATTGATTTCATGGCTGAGTGATATTGCATTGTGCCAAGGACCACCATTTCTTTATCCATTTTTCTCTTTCCTGGGATATTGAAGGTGTACCGAAGCGGAGGTTCTTGGAAACAGAGCAGCCATAAAGTTTGGGGTGCCTGTGTCTTGTTGATTTTTAGTTTTGCCAATTTATACGCCCATGAGTGGAAATGCCCTATGCTCTCAACGCTCTGTTTATTACTTGTTTCAGGACACACCGTACTCATCTCCAGAGTGCCTGTTGGCAATTTACATCCCGCCCATCAGCGTAGCAAGGCTCCCATGTCTCCATGGCCTGTCCTGCTTTTCTGGTTTTTACACTTTGTTCAGCATGGCCCTTTTGACCGAGGGCAAGCGAGACTTCTTTGTAGCGCTGATTTGCCCTTCCGGCTTGCTTGGTTGGCCAAAAAGGGCGTATGCTTTTTTTCCTGAATATATTCAAGAAAAAACGCATACGCCCTTTTTGGCCAAGGGCATCATTGTCAACGTTTTGCCGTTTTTCATGTGCTTTACAGGCGAGTCGAATCTACCCCCTGAAATCTGTTTCCTGCAAATCTGCCTTGCTTTCAAATCCTCTTTGTTGCCTTCCCTCAATATATTTGTGGACGAGAGTTCTCATTTATAACTCTGCACGTTTGTGAATTGCAGTGCCCCTGAGCTCCATTTGTCTCCTCGCTTTTTTGGGAGCTGGCCGCAAAAGCGCAGGATTGCTTCAGGCCCTATTTTGGTTCTGGGGGGCAGGCTGAGCCTGTGGTTCATTCTTCTTCCTGATGGGAAAATGGAGTGACCTATGCCTGTCCCAACACCTAGGGCTCGTCTCTCGTTGGTTCCGCGTCTTCCCGTTCATCCTCAGGACAAATTGCAACCTGTACAATCAGGAGGTTAAAGGTGCTGATTCTCCAAGTAGGGAGATGGTTAGTCAAGCAGCTGGAATGGTGAACCCGAGCACAATGAGAGGAGAAATGAGGTGCGTTTTAGAAACCTTTCCCGATCTCATGGCATACCATCTTCTGGGTTTCCCATGCATGTTTTGATGTAGGAAGATGCCCTTGTACCTGGAGATTTGAGACCCATGGGGTGTGTTCCCCGCAGTGTTACTTTAAAGTATCTGCGTTTGCTCACCCAACCTCACCAATCCTCTCAGCCCCAAGAGTGTCCAGCCTTCTGTCTCATCCAGCTGTGGGTCTAGATATGGTCAATCCAGGTTGCATCATAGACCCTGAACGGATTTTGTAAGAATTTCTCTCTCTTTCACTGTCTTTGTTTTGTGGGTTTTTTAAAGTAATTTATGTTTAGAATCGGGCTTGGCTGCTTTTCCCTGCTGTGTTGATGCCGCTTTACACCCTCTTGATTCACTTGCAGAGAGATATCGATACATAGGTTTTCAGATTCTTACTAGTCAGATATATTCTTGTGTGGTGACTAGGGTGTGTTGAGTCCAGTTCACTGAGCAGGGAGTAGGCCTTGTCTATTACATATTTGGCTTATGGAGCGGTCTCTGAGCTAATTTCAAACCCTTGTTTTATGCATCACCCCACCTCACCTTTCCCGTTAAGCAGCCATAGTGTGTCTTCTAAAGGTGTGACTCTGTTCTGTTTTGTAATTCAGTTCAAGTGTAGCGATTTTGACATTCCCTCTATAAGCGATATCTTAGGATAAGTGTCTTTTTCTGTGTGACTTATTTCACTTAGAATCATCGTATCTAAATCCACTCATCATGCTGCTAACTAGCCTTATGACATTGATTTCATGGCTGAGTGATATTCCATTGTGCCAAGTACTACCATTTCTTTATCCATTTTTCTCTTTCCTGGGATATTGAAGGTGTACCGAAGCGGAGGTTCTTGGAAACAGAGCAGCCGTCAAATTTAGGGTGCCTGTGTCTTGTTGATTTTTAGTTTTCCCAATTTATACGCCCATGAGTGGAAGTGCCCTATGCTCTCTACGCTGTGTTTATTACTTGTTTCAGGACACACCGTACTCTTCTCCAGAGTGCCTGTTGGCAATTTACATCCCGCCCATCAGCGTAGCAAGGCTCCCATGTCTCCATGGCCTGTCCTGCTTTTCTGGTTTTTACACTTTGTTCAGCATGGCCCTTTTGACCGAGGGCAAGCGAGACTTCTTTGTAGCGCTGATTTGCCCTTCTGGCTTGCTTGGTTGGCCAAAAAGGGCGTATGCGTTTCTTCCTGAATATATTCAGGAAAAAACGCATACGCCCTTTTTGGCCGAGGGCATCATTGTCAACGTTTTGCCGCTTTTCATGTGCTTTAACGGCGAGTCGAATCTACCTCCTGAAATCTGTTTCCTGCAAATCTGCCTTGCTTTCAAATCCTCTTCGTTGCCTTCCCTCAATATATTTTTGGACGAGAGTTCTCATTTATAACTCTGCACGTTTGTGAATTGCAGTGCCCCTGAGCTCCATTTGTCTCCTCGCTTTTTTGGGAGCTGGCCGCAAAAGCGCAGGATTGCTTCAGGCCCTAATTTGGTTCTGGGGGTCAGGCTGAGCCTGTGGTTCATTCTTCTTCCTGATGGGAAAATGGAGTAACCTGTGCCTGTCCCAAAACCTAGGGCTAGTCTCTCGTTGGTTCCCCATCTTCCCGTTCATCCTCAGGACAAAATGCAACCTGGACGAAACAGTAGGTTAAAGGTGCTGATTCTCCAAGTAGGGAGATGGTTAGTCAATCGGCTGGAAAGGCGAACCCGAGCACAAGGAGAGGAGAAATGAGGTGCGTTTTAGAAACCTTTCCCGATCTCACGGCATACCATCTTCTGGGTTTCCCATGCATGTTTTGATGTAGGAAGATTCCCTTGTACCTGGAGATTTGAGACCCATGGGGTGGGTACCCCACGGTATTACTTTAAAGTATCTGCATTTGCTCACCCAACCTCACCAATCCTCTCAGCCCCAAGAGTGTCCAGCCTTATGTCTCATCCAGCTGTGGGTCTAGATATGGTCAATCCAGGTTGCATCAGAGACCCTGAACGGATTTTGTAAGAATTTCTCTCTCTTTCACTGTCTTTGCTTTGTGGGTTTTTTAAAGTAATGTATGTTTAGAATGGGGTTTGGCTGCTTTTCCCTGCTGTGTTTATGCCGCTTTACACCCTCTTGATTCACTTGCAGAGAGATATCGATACATAGGTTTTCAGATTCATACTAGTCAGATATATTCCTGTGCGGTGACTAGGGGGTGTTGAGTCCAGTTCACTGAGCAGGGAGTAGGCCTTGTCTATTACATATTTGGCTTATGGAGCGGTGTCTGAGCTAATTTCAAACCCTTGTTTTATGCATCACCCCACCTCACCTTTCCCGTTAAGCAGCCATAGTGTGTCTTCTAAAGGTGTGACACTGTTCTGTTTTGTAATTCAGTTCAAGTATAGCGATTTTGACATTCCCTCTATAAGCGATATCTTAGGATAAGTGTCTTTTTCTGTGTGACTTATTTCACTTAGAATCATCGTACCTAAATCCACTCATCATGCTGCTAACTAGCCTTATGACATTGATTTCATGGCTGAGTGATATTCCATTGTGCCAAGTACCACCATTTCTTTATCCATTTTTCTCTTTCCTGGGATATTGAAGGTGTACCGAAGCGGAGGTTCTTGGAAACAGAGCAGCCGTATACTTTAGGGTGCCTGAGTCTTGTTGATTTTTAGTTTTCCCAATTTATATGCCCATGAGTGGAAGTGCCCTATGCTCTCTACGCTGTGTTTATTACTTGTTTCAGGACACACCGTACTCTTCTCCAGAGTGCCTGTTGGCAATTTACATCCCGCCCATCAGCGTAGCAAGGCTCCCATGTCTCCATAGCCTGTCCTGCTTTTCTGGTTTTTACACTTTGTTCAGCATGGCCCTTTTGACCGAGGGCAAGCGAGACTTCTTTGTAGTGCTGATTTGCCCTTCCGGCTTGCTTGGTTGGCCAAAAAGGGCGTATGCGTTTTTTCCTGAATATATTCAGGAAAAAACGCATACGCCCTTTTTGGCCAAGGGCATCATTGTCAACGTTTTGCCGCTTTTCATGTGCTTTAAAGGCGAGTCGAATCTACCTCCTGAAATCTGTTTCCTGCAAATCTGCCTTGCTTTCAAATCCTCTTCGTTGCCTTCCCTCAATATATTTGTGGACGAGAGTTCTCATTTATAACTCTGCACGTTTGTGAATTGCAGTGCCCCTGAGCTCCATTTGTCTCCTCGCTTTTTTGGGAGCTGGCCGCAAAAGCACAGGATTGCTTCAGGCCCTATTTTAGTTCTGGGGGGCAGGCTGAGCCTGTGGTTCATTCTTCTTCCTGATGGGAAAATGGAGTGACCTATGCCTGTCCCAACACCTAGGGCTCGTCTCTCGTTGGTTCCGCGTCTTCCCGTTCATCCTCAGGACAAATTGCAACCTGTACAATCAGGAGGTTAAAGGTGCTGATTCTCCAAATAGGGAGATGGTTAGTCAAGCAGCTGGAATGGTGAACCCGAGCACAATGAGAGGAGAAATGAGGTGCGTTTTAGAAACCTTTCCCGATCTCATGGCATACCATCTTCTGGGTTTCCCATGCATGTTTTGATGTAGGAAGATGCCCTTGTACCTGGAGATTTGAGACCCATGGGGTGTGTTCCCCGCAGTGTTACTTTAAAGTATCTGCGTTTGCTCACCCAACCTCACCAATCCTCTCAGCCCCAAGAGTGTCCAGCCTTCTGTCTCATCCAGCTGTGGGTCTAGATATGGTCAATCCAGGTTGCATCATAGACCCTGAACGGATTTTGTAAGAATTTCTCTCTCTTTCACTGTCTTTGTTTTGTGGGTTTTTTAAAGTAATTTATGTTTAGAATCGGGCTTGGCTGCTTTTCCCTGCTGTGTTGATGCCGCTTTACACCCTCTTGATTCACTTGCAGAGAGATATCGATACATAGGTTTTCAGATTCTTACTAGTCAGATATATTCTTGTGTGGTGACTAGGGTGTGTTGAGTCCAGTTCACTGAGCAGGGAGTAGGCCTTGTCTATTACATATTTGGCTTATGGAGCGGTCTCTGAGCTAATTTCAAACCCTTGTTTTATGCATCACCCCACCTCACCTTTCCCGTTAAGCAGCCATAGTGTGTCTTCTAAAGGTGTGACTCTGTTCTGTTTTGTAATTCAGTTCAAGTGTAGCGATTTTGACATTCCCTCTATAAGCGATATCTTAGGATAAGTGTCTTTATCTGTGTGACTTATTTCACTTAGAATCATCGTATCTAAATCCACTCATCATGCTGCTAACTAGCCTTATGACATTGATTTCATGGCTGAGTGATATTCCATTTTGCCAAGTACTACCATTTCTTTATCCATTTTTCTCTTTCCTGGGATATTGAAGGTGTACCGAAGCGGAGGTTCTTGGAAACAGAGCAGCCGTCAAATTTAGGGTGCCTGTGTCTTGTTGATTTTTAGTTTTCCCAATTTATACGCCCATGAGTGGAAGTGCCCTATGCTCTCTACGCTGTGTTTATTACTTGTTTCAGGACACACCGTACTCTTCTCCAGAGTGCCTGTTGGCAATTTACATCCCGCCCATCAGCGTAGCAAGGCTCCCATGTCTCCATGGCCTGTCCTGCTTTTCTGGTTTTTACACTTTGTTCAGCATGGCCCTTTTGACCGAGGGCAAGCGAGAGTTCTTTGTAGCGCTGATTTGCCCTTCTGGCTTGCTTGGTTGGCCAAAAAGGGCGTATGCGTTTCTTCCTGAATATATTCAGGAAAAAACGCATACGCCCTTTTTGGCCGAGGGCATCATTGTCAACGTTTTGCCGCTTTTCATGTGCTTTAACGGCGAGTCGAATCTACCTCCTGAAATCTGTTTCCTGCAAATCTGCCTTGCTTTCAAATCCTCTTCGTTACCTTCCCTCAATATATTTGTGGACGAGAGTTCTCATTTATAACTCTGCACGTTTGTGAATTGCAGTGCCCCTGAGCTCCATTTGTCTCCTCGCTTTTTTGGGAGCTGGCCGCAAAAGCGCAGGATTGCTTCAGGCCCTATTTTGGTTCTGGGGGGTAGTCTGAGCCTGTGGTTCATTCTTCTTCCTGATGGGAAAATGGAATGACCTGTGCCTGTCCCAACACCTAGGGCTAGTCTCTCGTTGTTTCCCCGTCTTCCCGTTCATCCTCAGGACAAATTGCAACCTGGACGAAACAGGAGGTTAAAGGTGCTGATTCTCCAAGTAGAGAGATGGTTAGTCAAGCAGCCGGAATGGCGAACCCGAGCACAAGGAGAGGAGAAATGAGGTGCGTTTTAGAAACCTTTCCCGATCTCACGGCATACCATCTTCTGGGTTTCCCATGCATGTTTTGATGTAGGAAGATTCCCTTGTACCTGGAGATTTGAGACCCATGGGGTGGGTACCCCGCGGTATTACTTTAAAGTATCTGCATTTGCTCACCCAACCTCACCAATCCTCTCAGCCCCAAGAGTGTCCAGCCTTATGTCTCATCCAGCTGTGGGTCTAGATATGGTCAATCCAGTTTGCATCAGAGACCCTGAACGGATTTTGTAAGAATTTCTCTCTCTTTCACTGTCTTTGCTTTGTGGGTTTTTTAAAGTAATGTATGTTTAGAATGGGGTTTGGCTGCTTTTCCCTGCTGTGTTTATGCCGCTTTACACCCTCTTGATTCACTTGCAGAGAGATATCGATACATAGGTTTTCAGATTCATACTAGTCAGATATATTCCTGTGCGGTGACTAGGGGGTGTTGAGTCCAGTTCACTGAGCATGGAGTAGGCCTTGTCTATTACATATTTGGCTTATGGAGCGGTATCTGAGCTAATTTCAAACCCTTGTTTTATGCATCACCCCACCTCACCTTTCCCGTTAAGCAGCCATAGTGTGTCTTCTAAAGGTGTGACTCTGTTCTGTTTTGTAATTCAGTTCAAGTGTAGCGATTTTGACATTCCCTCTATAAGCGATATCTTAGGATAAGTGTCTTTTTCTGTGTGACTTATTTCACTTAGAATCATCGGACCTAAATCCACTCATCATGCTGCTAACTAGCCTTATGACATTGATTTCATGGCTGAGTGATATTCCATTGTGCCAAGTACCACCATTTCTTTATCCATTTTTCTCTTTCCTGGGATATTGAAGGTGTACCGAAGCGGAGGTTCTTGGAAACAGAGCAGCTGTAAACTTTAGGGTGCCTGTGTCTTGTTGATTTTTAGGTTTCCCAATTTATATGCCCATGAGTGGAAGTGCCCTATGCTCTCTACGCTGTGTTTATTACTTGTTTCAGGACACACCGTACTCTTCTCCAGAGTGCCTGTTGGCAATTTATATCCCGCCCATCAGCGTAGCAAGGCTCCCATGTCTCCATGGCCTGTCCTGCTTTTCTGGTTTTTACACTTTGTTCAGCATGGCCCTTTTGACCGAGGGCAAGCGAGACTTCTTTGTAGCGCTGATTTGCCCTTCCGGCTTGCTTGGTTGGCCAAAAAGGGCGTATGCGTTTTTTCCTGAATATATTCAGGAAAAAACGCATACGCCCTTTTTGGCCAAGGGCATCATTGTCAACGTTTTGCCGCTTTTTATGTGCTTTAAAGGCGAGTCGAATCTACCTCCTGAAATCTGTTTCCTGCAAATCTGCCTTGCTTTCAAATCCTCTTCGTTGCCTTCCCTCAATATATTTGTGGACGAGAGTTCTCATTTATTACTCTGCACGTTTGTGAATTGCAGTGCCCCTGAGCTCCATTTGTCTCCTCGCTTTTTTGGGGGCTGGCCGCAAAAGCGCAGGATTGCTTCAGGCCCTATTTTGGTTCTGGGGGGCAGGCTGAGCCTGTGGTTCATTCTTCTTCCTGATGGGAAAATGGAGTGACCTATGCCTGTCCCAACACCTAGGGCTCGTCTCTCGTTGGTTCCGCGTCTTCCCGTTCATCCTCAGGACAAATTGCAACCTGTACAATCAGGAGGTTAAAGGTGCTGATTCTCCAAATAGGGAGATGGTTAGTCAAGCAGCTGGAATGGTGAACCCGAGCACAATGAGAGGAGAAATGAGGTGCGTTTTAGAAACCTTTCCCGATCTCATGGCATACCATCTTCTGGGTTTCCCATGCATGTTTTGATGTAGGAAGATGCCCTTGTACCTGGAGATTTGAGACCCATGGGGTGTGTTCCCCGCAGTGTTACTTTAAAGTATCTGCGTTTGCTCACCCAACCTCACCAATCCTCTCAGCCCCAAGAGTGTCCAGCCTTCTGTCTCATCCAGCTGTGGGTCTAGATATGGTCAATCCAGGTTGCATCATAGACCCTGAATGGATTTTGTAAGAATTTCTCTCTCTTTCACTGTCTTTGTTTTGTGGGTTTTTTAAAGTAATTTATGTTTAGAATCGGGCTTGGCTGCTTTTCCCTGCTGTGTTGATGCCGCTTTACACCCTCTTGATTCACTTGCAGAGAGATATTGATACATAGGTTTTCAGATTCTTACTAGTCAGATATATTCTTGTGTGGTGACTAGGGTGTGTTGAGTGCAGTTCACTGAGCAGGGAGTAGGCCTTGTCTATTACATATTTGGCTTATGGAGCGGTCTCTGAGCTAATTTCAAACCCTTGTTTTATGCATCACCCCACCTCACCTTTCCCGTTAAGCAGCCATAGTGTGTCTTCTAAAGGTGTGACTCTGTTCTGTTTTGTAATTCAGTTCAAGTGTAGCGATTTTGACATTCCCTCTATAAGCGATATCTTAGGATAAGTGTCTTTTTCTGTGTGACTTATTTCACTTAGAATCATCGTATCTAAATCCACTCATCATGCTGCTAACTAGCCTTATGACATTGATTTCATGGTTGAGTGATATTCCATTGTGCCAAGTACCACCATTTCTTTATCCATTTTTCTCTTTCCTGGGATATTGAAGGTGTACCGAAGTGGAGGTTCTTGGAAACAGAGCAGCCGTAAACTTTAGGGTGCCTGTGTCTTGTTGATTTTTATTTTTCCCAATTTATACGCCCTTGAGTGGAAGTGCCCTATGCTCTCTACGCTGTGTTTATTACTTGTTTCAGGACACACCGTACTCTTCTCCAGAGTGCCTGTTGGCAATTTACATCCCGCCCATCAGCGTAGCAATGCTCCCATGTCTCCATGGCCTGTCCTGGTTTTCTGGTTTTTACACTTTTTTTCAGCATGGCCCTTTTGACCGAGGGCAAGCGAGACTTCTTTGTAGCGCTGATTTGCCCTTCCGGCTTGCTTGGTTGGCCAAAAATGGCGTATGCGTTTTTTCCTGAATACATACAGGAAAAAACGCATACGCCCTTTTTGGACAAGGGTATCATTGTCAACGTTTTGCCGCTTTTCATGTGCTTTAAAGGCGAGTCGAATCTACCTCCTGAAATCTGTTTCCTGCAAATCTGCCTTGCTTTCAAATCCTCTTCGTTGCCTTCCCTCAATATATTTGTGGACGAGAGTTCTCATTTATAACTCTGCACGTTTGTGAATTGCAGTGCCCCTGAGCTCCATTTGTCTCCTCGCTTTTTTGGGGGCTGGCCGCAAAAGCGCAGGATTGCTTCAGGCCCTAATTTGGTTCTGGGGGGCAGGCTGAGCCTGTGGTTCATTCTTCTTCCTGATGGGAAAATGGAGTGACCTGTGCCTGTCCCAAAACCTAGGGCTAGTCTCTCGTTGGTTCCCCATCTTCCCGTTCATCCTCAGGACAAAATGCAACCTGGACGAAACAGTAGGTTAAAGGTGCTGATTCTCCAAGTAGGGAGATGGTTAGTCAATCGGCTGGAAAGGCGAACCCGAGCACAAGGAGAGGAGAAATGAGGTGCGTTTTAGAAACCTTTCCCGATCTCACGGCATACCATCTTCTGGGTTTCCCATGCATGTTTTGATGTAGGAAGATTCCCTTGTACCTGGAGATTTGAGACCCATGGGGTGGGTACCCCACGGTATTACTTTAAAGTATCTGCATTTGCTCACCCAACCTCACCAATCCTCTCAGCCCCAAGAGTGTCCAGCCTTATGTCTCATCCAGCTGTGGGTCTAGATATGGTCAATCCAGGTTGCATCAGAGACCCTGAACGGATTTTGTAAGAATTTCTCTCTCTTTCACTGTCTTTGCTTTGTGGGTTTTTTAAAGTAATGTATGTTTAGAATGGGGTTTGGCTGCTTTTCCCTGCTGTGTTTATGCCGCTTTACACCCTCTTGATTCACTTGCAGAGAGATATCGATACATAGGTTTTCAGATTCATACTAGTCAGATATATTCTTGTGCGGTGAGTAGGGGGTGTTGAGTCCAGTTCACTGAGCAGGGAGTAGGCATTGTCTATTACATATTTGGCTTATGGAGCGGTGTCTGAGCTAATTTCAAACCCTTGTTTTATGCATCACCCCACCTCACCTTTCCGGTTAAGCAGCCATAGTGTGTCTTCTAAAGGTGTGCCTCTGTTCTGTTTTGTAATTCAGTTCAAGTGTAGCGATTTTGACCTTCCCTCTATAAGCGATATCTTAGGATAAGTGCCTTTTTCTGTGTGACTTATTTCACTTAGAATCATCGTACCTAAATCCACTCATCATGCTGCTAAATAGCCTTATGACATTGATTTCATGGCTGAGTGATATTGCATTGTGCCAAGGACCACCATTTCTTTATCCATTTTTCTCTTTCCTGGGATATTGAAGGTGTACCGAAGCGGAGGTTCTTGGAAACAGAGCAGCCATAAAGTTTGGGGTGCCTGTGTCTTGTTGATTTTTAGTTTTGCCAATTTATACGCCCATGAGTGGAAATGCCCTATGCTCTCAACGCTCTGTTTATTACTTGTTTCAGGACACACCGTACTCATCTCCAGAGTGCCTGTTGGCAATTTACATCCCGCCCATCAGCGTAGCAAGGCTCCCATGTCTCCATGGCCTGTCCTGCTTTTCTGGTTTTTACACTTTGTTCAGCATGGCCCTTTTGACCGAGGGCAAGCGAGACTTCTTTGTAGCGCTGATTTGCCCTTCCGGCTTGCTTGGTTGGCCAAAAAGGGCGTATGCTTTTTTTCCTGAATATATTCAAGAAAAAACGCATACGCCCTTTTTGGCCAAGGGCATCATTGTCAACGTTTTGCCGTTTTTCATGTGCTTTACAGGCGAGTCGAATCTACCCCCTGAAATCTGTTTCCTGCAAATCTGCCTTGCTTTCAAATCCTCTTTGTTGCCTTCCCTCAATATATTTGTGGACGAGAGTTCTCATTTATAACTCTGCACGTTTGTGAATTGCAGTGCCCCTGAGCTCCATTTGTCTCCTCGCTTTTTTGGGAGCTGGCCGCAAAAGCGCAGGATTGCTTCAGGCCCTATTTTGGTTCTGGGGGGCAGGCTGAGCCTGTGGTTCATTCTTCTTCCTGATGGGAAAATGGAGTGACCTATGCCTGTCCCAACACCTAGGGCTCGTCTCTCGTTGGTTCCGCGTCTTCCCGTTCATCCTCAGGACAAATTGCAACCTGTACAATCAGGAGGTTAAAGGTGCTGATTCTCCAAGTAGGGAGATGGTTAGTCAAGCAGCTGGAATGGTGAACCCGAGCACAATGAGAGGAGAAATGAGGTGCGTTTTAGAAACCTTTCCCGATCTCATGGCATACCATCTTCTGGGTTTCCCATGCATGTTTTGATGTAGGAAGATGCCCTTGTACCTGGAGATTTGAGACCCATGGGGTGTGTTCCCCGCAGTGTTACTTTAAAGTATCTGCGTTTGCTCACCCAACCTCACCAATCCTCTCAGCCCCAAGAGTGTCCAGCCTTCTGTCTCATCCAGCTGTGGGTCTAGATATGGTCAATCCAGGTTGCATCATAGACCCTGAACGGATTTTGTAAGAATTTCTCTCTCTTTCACTGTCTTTGTTTTGTGGGTTTTTTAAAGTAATTTATGTTTAGAATCGGGCTTGGCTGCTTTTCCCTGCTGTGTTGATGCCGCTTTACACCCTCTTGATTCACTTGCAGAGAGATATCGATACATAGGTTTTCAGATTCTTACTAGTCAGATATATTCTTGTGTGGTGACTAGGGTGTGTTGAGTCCAGTTCACTGAGCAGGGAGTAGGCCTTGTCTATTACATATTTGGCTTATGGAGCGGTCTCTGAGCTAATTTCAAACCCTTGTTTTATGCATCACCCCACCTCACCTTTCCCGTTAAGCAGCCATAGTGTGTCTTCTAAAGGTGTGACTCTGTTCTGTTTTGTAATTCAGTTCAAGTGTAGCGATTTTGACATTCCCTCTATAAGCGATATCTTAGGATAAGTGTCTTTTTCTGTGTGACTTATTTCACTTAGAATCATCGTATCTAAATCCACTCATCATGCTGCTAACTAGCCTTATGACATTGATTTCATGGCTGAGTGATATTCCATTGTGCCAAGTACTACCATTTCTTTATCCATTTTTCTCTTTCCTGGGATATTGAAGGTGTACCGAAGCGGAGGTTCTTGGAAACAGAGCAGCCGTCAAATTTAGGGTGCCTGTGTCTTGTTGATTTTTAGTTTTCCCAATTTATACGCCCATGAGTGGAAGTGCCCTATGCTCTCTACGCTGTGTTTATTACTTGTTTCAGGACACACCGTACTCTTCTCCAGAGTGCCTGTTGGCAATTTACATCCCGCCCATCAGCGTAGCAAGGCTCCCATGTCTCCATGGCCTGTCCTGCTTTTCTGGTTTTTACACTTTGTTCAGCATGGCCCTTTTGACCGAGGGCAAGCGAGACTTCTTTGTAGCGCTGATTTGCCCTTCTGGCTTGCTTGGTTGGCCAAAAAGGGCGTATGCGTTTCTTCCTGAATATATTCAGGAAAAAACGCATACGCCCTTTTTGGCCGAGGGCATCATTGTCAACGTTTTGCCGCTTTTCATGTGCTTTAACGGCGAGTCGAATCTACCTCCTGAAATCTGTTTCCTGCAAATCTGCCTTGCTTTCAAATCCTCTTCGTTACCTTCCCTCAATATATTTGTGGACGAGAGTTCTCATTTATAACTCTGCACGTTTGTGAATTGCAGTGCCCCTGAGCTCCATTTGTCTCCTCGCTTTTTTGGGAGCTGGCCGCAAAAGCGCAGGATTGCTTCAGGCCCTATTTTGGTTCTGGGGGGTAGTCTGAGCCTGTGGTTCATTCTTCTTCCTGATGGGAAAATGGAATGACCTGTGCCTGTCCCAACACCTAGGGCTAGTCTCTCGTTGTTTCCCCGTCTTCCCGTTCATCCTCAGGACAAATTGCAACCTGGACGAAACAGGAGGTTAAAGGTGCTGATTCTCCAAGTAGAGAGATGGTTAGTCAAGCGGCTGGAATGGCAAACCCGAGCAAAAGGAGAGGAGAAATGAGGTGCGCTTTAGAAACCTTTCCCGATCTCACGGCATACCATCTTCTGGGTTTCCCATGCATGTTTTGATGTAGGAAGATTCCCTTGTACCTGGAGATTTGAGACCCATGGGGTGGGTACCCCGCGGTATTACTTTAAAGTATCTGCATTTGCTCACCCAACCTCACCAATCCTCTCAGCCCCAAGAGTGTCCAGCCTTATGTCTCATCCAGCTGTGGGTCTAGATATGGTCAATCCAGTTTGCATCAGAGACCCTGAACGGATTTTGTAAGAATTTCTCTCTCTTTCACTGTCTTTGCTTTGTGGGTTTTTTAAAGTAATGTATGTTTAGAATGGGGTTTGGCTGCTTTTCCCTGCTGTGTTTATGCCGCTTTACACCCTCTTGATTCACTTGCAGAGAGATATCGATACATAGGTTTTCAGATTCATACTAGTCAGATATATTCCTGTGCGGTGACTAGGGGGTGTTGAGTCCAGTTCACTGAGCAGGGAGTAGGCCTTGTCTATTACATATTTGGCTTATGGAGCGGTGTCTGAGCTAATTTCAAACCCTTGTTTTATGCATCACCCCACCTCACCTTTCCCGTTAAGCAGCCATAGTGTGTCTTCTAAAGGTGTGACTCTGTTCTGTTTTGTAATTCAGTTCAAGTGTAGCGATTTTGACATTCCCTCTATAAGCGATATCTTAGGATAAGTGTCTTTTTCTGTGTGACTTATTTCACTTAGAATCATCGGACCTAAATCCACTCATCATGCTGCTAACTAGCCTTATGACATTGATTTCATGGCTGAGTGATATTCCATTGTGCCAAGTACCACCATTTCTTTATCCATTTTTCTCTTTCCTGGGATATTGAAGGTGTACCGAAGCGGAGGTTCTTGGAAACAGAGCAGCCGTAAACTTTAGGGTGCCTGTGTCTTGTTGATTTTTAGTTTTCCCAATTTATATGCCCATGAGTGGAAGTGCCCTATGCTCTCTACGCTGTGTTTATTACTTGTTTCAGGACACACCGTACTCTTCTCCAGAGTGCCTGTTGGCAATTTATATCCCGCCCATCAGCGTAGCAAGGCTCCCATGTCTCCATGGCCTGTCCTGCTTTTCTGGTTTTTACACTTTGTTCAGCATGGCCCTTTTGACCGAGGGCAAGCGAGACTTCTTTGTAGCGCTGATTTGCCTTTCCGGCTTGCTTGGTTGGCCAAAAAGGGCGTATGCGTTTTTTCCTGAATATATTCAGGAAAAAACGCATACGCCCTTTTTGGCCAAGGGCATCATTGTCAACGTTTTGCCGCTTTTTATGTGCTTTAAAGGCGAGTCGAATCTACCTCCTGAAATCTGTTTCCTGCAAATCTGCCTTGCTTTCAAATCCTCTTCGTTGCCTTCCCTCAATATATTTGTGGACGAGAGTTCTCATTTATTACTCTGCACGTTTGTGAATTGCAGTGCCCCTGAGCTCCATTTGTCTCCTCGCTTTTTTGGGGGCTGGCCGCAAAAGCGCAGGATTGCTTCAGGCCCTATTTTGGTTCTGGGGGGCAGGCTGAGCCTGTGGTTCATTCTTCTTCCTGATGGGAAAATGGAGTGACCTATGCCTGTCCCAACACCTAGGGCTCGTCTCTCGTTGGTTCCGCGTCTTCCCGTTCATCCTCAGGACAAATTGCAACCTGTACAATCAGGAGGTTAAAGGTGCTGATTCTCCAAGTAGGGAGATGGTTAGTCAAGCGGCTGGAATGGCGAACCCGAGCACAAGGAGAGGAGAAATGAGGTGCGTTTTAGAAACATTTCCCGATCTCATGGCATACCATCTTCTGGGTTTCCCATGCATGTTTTGATGTAGGAAGATTCCCTTGTACCTGGAGATTTGAGACCCATGGGGTGTGTTCTCCGCAGTGTTACTTTAAAGTATCTGCGTTTGCTCACCCAACCTCACCAATCCTCTCAGCCCCAAGAGTGTCCAGCCTTATGTCTCATCCAGCTGTGGGTCTAGATATGGTCAATCCAGGTTGCATCGGAGACCCTGAACGGATTTTGTAAGAATTTCTCTCTCTTTCACTGTCTTTGTTTTGTGGGTTTTTAAAAGTAATTTATGTTTAGAATCGGGCTTGGCTGCTTTTCCCTGCTGTGTTGATGCCGCTTTACACCCTCTTGATTCACTTGCAGAGAGATATCGATACATAGGTTTTCAGATTCTTACTAGTCAGATATATTCTTGTGTGGTGACTAGGGTGTGTTGAGTCCAGTTCACTGAGCAGGGAGTAGGCCTTGTCTATTACATATTTGGCTTATGGAGCGGTCTCTGAGCTAATTTCAAACCCTTGTTTTATGCATCACCCCACCTCACCTTTCCCGTTAAGCAGCCATAGTGTGTCTTCTAAAGGTGTGACTCTGTTCTGTTTTGTAATTCAGTTCAAGTGTAGCGATTTTGACATTCCCTCTATAAGCGATATCTTAGGATAAGTGTCTTTTTCTGTGTGACTTATTTCACTTAGAATCATCGTATCTAAATGCACTCATCATGCTGCAAACTAGCCTTATGACATTGATTTCATGGCTGAGTGATATTCCATTTTGCCAAGTACTACCATTTCTTTATCCATTTTTCTCTTTCCTGGGATATTGAAGGTGTACCGAAGCGGAGGTTCTTGGAAACAGAGCAGCCGTCAAATTTAGGGTGCCTGTGTCTTGTTGATTTTTAGTTTTCCCAATTTATACGCCCATGAGTGGAAGTGCCCTATGCTCTCTACACTGTGTTTATTACTTGTTTCAGGACACACCGTACTCTTCTCCAGAGTGCCTGTTGGCAATTTACATCCCGCCCATCAGCGTAGCAAGGCTCCCATGTCTCCATGGCCTGTCCTGCTTTTCTGGTTTTTACACTTTGTTCAGCATGGCCCTTTTGACCGAGGGCAAGCGAGACTTCTTTGTAGCGCTGATTTGCCCTTCTGGCTTGCTTGGTTGGCCAAAAAGGGCGTATGCGTTTCTTCCTGAATATATTCAGAAAAAAACGCATACGCCCTTTTTGGCCGAGGGCATCATTGTCAACGTTTTGCCGCTTTTCATGTGCTTTAACGGCGAGTCGAATCTACCTCCTGAAATCTGTTTCCTGCAAATCTGCCTTGCTTTCAAATCCTCTTCGTTACCTTCCCTCAATATATTTGTGGACGAGAGTTCTCATTTATAACTCTGCACGTTTGTGAATTGCAGTGCCCCTGAGCTCCATTTGTCTCCTCGCTTTTTTGGGAGCTGGCCGCAAAAGCGCAGGATTGCTTCAGGCCCTATTTTGGTTCTGGGGAGTAGTCTGAGCCTGTGGTTCATTCTTCTTCCTGATGGGAAAATGGAATGACCTGTGCCTGTCCCAACACCTAGGGCTAGTCTCTCGTTGTTTCCCCGTCTTCCCGTTCATCCTCAGGACAAATTGCAACCTGGACGAAACAGGAGGTTAAAGGTGCTGATTCTCCAAGTAGAGAGATGGTTAGTCAAGCGGCTGGAATGGCGAACCCGAGCAAAAGGAGAGGAGAAATGAGGTGCGCTTTAGAAACCTTTCCCGATCTCACGGCATACCATCTTCTGGGTTTCCCATGCATGTTTTGATGTAGGAAGATTCCCTTGTACCTGGAGATTTGAGACCCATGGGGTGGGTACCCCGCGGTATTACTTTAAAGTATCTGCATTTGCTCACCCAACCTCACCAATCCTCTCAGCCCCAAGAGTGTCCAGCCTTATGTCTCATCCAGCTGTGGGTCTAGATATGGTCAATCCAGTATGCATCAGAGACCCTGAACGGATTTTGTAAGAATTTCTCTCTCTTTCACTGTCTTTGCTTTGTGGGTTTTTTAAAGTAATGTATGTTTAGAATGGGGTTTGGCTGCTTTTCCCTGCTGTGTTTATGCCGCTTTACACCCTCTTGATTCACTTGCAGAGAGATATCGATACATAGGTTTTCAGATTCATACTAGTCAGATATATTCCTGTGCGGTGACTAGGGGGTGTTGAGTCCAGTTCACTGAGCATGGAGTAGGCCTTGTCTATTACATATTTGGCTTATGGAGCGGTGTCTGAGCTAATTTCAAACCCTTGTTTTATGCATCACCCCACCTCACCTTTCCCGTTAAGCAGCCATAGTGTGTCTTCTAAAGGTGTGACTCTGTTCTGTTTTGTAATTCAGTTCAAGTGTAGCGATTTTGACATTCCCTCTATAAGCGATATCTTAGGATAAGTGTCTTTTTCTGTGTGACTTATTTCACTTAGAATCATCGTACCTAAATCCACTCATCATGCTGCTAACTAGCCTTATGACATTGATTTCATGGCTGAGTGATATTCCATTGTGCCAAGTACCACCATTTCTTTATCCATTTTTCTCTTTCCTGTGATATTGAAGGTGTACCGAAGCGGAGGTTCTTGGCAACAGAGCAGCCGTAAAGTTTGGGGTGCCTGTGTCTTGTTGATTTTTAGGTTTCCCAATTTATATGCCCATGAGTGGAAGTGCCCTATGCTCTCTACGCTGTGTTTATTACTTGTTTCAGGACACACCGTACTCTTCTCCAGAGTGCCTGTTGGCAATTTATATCCCGCCCATCAGCGTAGCAAGGCTCCCATGTCTCCATGGCCTGTCCTGCTTTTCTGGTTTTTACACTTTGTTCAGCATGGCCCTTTTGACCGAGGGCAAGCGAGACTTCTTTGTAGCGCTGATTTGCCCTTCCGGCTTGCTTGGTTGGCCAAAAAGGGCGTATGCGTTTTTTCCTGAATATATTCAGGAAAAAACGCATACGCCCTTTTTGGACAAGGGCATCATTGTCAACGTTTTGCCGCTTTTTATGTGCTTTAAAGGCGAGTCGAATCTACCTCCTGAAATCTGTTTCCTGCAAATCTGCCTTGCTTTCAAATCCTCTTCGTTGCCTTCCCTCAATATATTTGTGGACGAGAGTTCTCATTTATTACTCTGCACGTTTGTGAATTGCAGTGCCCCTGAGCTCCATTTGTCTCCTCGCTTTTTTGGGGGCTGGCCGCAAAAGCGCAGGATTGCTTCAGGCCCTATTTTGGTTCTGGGGGGCAGGCTGAGCCTGTGGTTCATTCTTCTTCCTGATGGGAAAATGGAGTGACCTATGCCTGTCCCAACACCTAGGGCTCGTCTCTCGTTGGTTCCGCGTCTTCCCGTTCATCCTCAGGACAAATTGCAACCTGTACAATCAGGAGGTTAAAGGTGCTGATTCTCCAAATAGGGAGATGGTTAGTCAAGCAGCTGGAATGGTGAACCCGAGCACAATGAGAGGAGAAATGAGGTGCGTTTTAGAAACCTTTCCCGATCTCATGGCATACCATCTTCTGGGTTTCCCATGCATGTTTTGATGTAGGAAGATGCCCTTGTACCTGGAGATTTGAGACCCATGGGGTGTGTTCCCCGCAGTGTTACTTTAAAGTATCTGCGTTTGCTCACCCAACCTAACCAATCCTCTCAGCCCCAAGAGTGTCCAGCCTTCTGTCTCATCCAGCTGTGGGTCTAGATATGGTCAATCCAGGTTGCATCATAGACCCTGAATGGATTTTGTAAGAATTTCTCTCTCTTTCACTGTCTTTGTTTTGTGGGTTTTTTAAAGTAATTTATGTTTAGAATCGGGCTTGGCTGCTTTTCCCTGCTGTGTTGATGCCGCTTTACACCCTCTTGATTCACTTGCAGAGAGATATCGATACATAGGTTTTCAGATTCTTACTAGTCAGATATATTCTTGTGTGGTGACTAGGGTGTGTTGAGTGCAGTTCACTGAGCAGGGAGTAGGCCTTGTCTATTACATATTTGGCTTATGGAGCGGTCTCTGAGCTAATTTCAAACCCTTGTTTTATGCATCACCCCACCTCACCTTTCCCGTTAAGCAGCCATAGTGTGTCTTCTAAAGGTGTGACTCTGTTCTGTTTTGTAATTCAGTTCAAGTGTAGCGATTTTGACATTCCCTCTATAAGCGATATCTTAGGATAAGTGTCTTTTTCTGTGTGACTTATTTCACTTAGAATCATCGTATCTAAATCCACTCATCATGCTGCTAACTAGCCTTATGACATTGATTTCATGGTTGAGTGATATTCCATTGTGCCAAGTACCACCATTTCTTTATCCATTTTTCTCTTTCCTGGGATATTGAAGGTGTACCGAAGTGGAGGTTCTTGGAAACAGAGCAGCCGTAAACTTTAGGGTGCCTGTGTCTTGTTGATTTTTATTTTTCCCAATTTATACGCCCTTGAGTGGAAGTGCCCTATGCTCTCTACGCTGTGTTTATTACTTGTTTCAGGACACACCGTACTCTTCTCCAGAGTGCCTGTTGGCAATTTACATCCCGCCCATCAGCGTAGCAAGGCTCCCATGTCTCCATGGCCTGTCCTGCTTTTCTGGTTTTTACACTTTTTTTCAGCATGGCCCTTTTGACCGAGGGCAAGCGAGACTTCTTTGTAGCGCTGATTTGCCCTTCCGGCTTGCTTGGTTGGCCAAAAATGGCGTATGCGTTTTTTCCTGAATATATACAGGAAAAAACGCATACGCCCTTTTTGGACAAGGGTATCATTGTCAACGTTTTGCCGCTTTTCATGTGCTTTAAAGGCGAGTCGAATCTACCTCCTGAAATCTGTTTCCTGCAAATCTGCCTTGCTTTCAAATCCTCTTCGTTGCCTTCCCTCAATATATTTGTGGACGAGAGTTCTCATTTATAACTCTGCACGTTTGTGAATTGCAGTGCCCCTGAGCTCCATTTGTCTCCTCGCTTTTTTGGGAGCTGGCCGCAAAAGCGCAGGATTGCTTCAGGCCCTAATTTGGTTCTGGGGGGCAGGCTGAGCCTGTGGTTCATTCTTCTTCCTGATGGGAAAATGGAGTGACCTGTGCCTGTCCCAAAACCTAGGGCTAGTCTCTCGTTGGTTCCCCATCTTCCCGTTCATCCTCAGGACAAAATGCAACCTGGACGAAACAGTAGGTTAAAGATGCTGATTCTCCAAGTAGGGAGATGGTTAGTCAATCGGCTGGAAAGGCGAACCCGAGCACAAGGAGAGGAGAAATGAGGTGCGTTTTAGAAACCTTTCCCGATCTCACGGCATACCATCTTCTGGGTTTCCCATGCATGTTTTGATGTAGGAAGATTCCCTTGTACCTGGAGATTTGAGACCCATGCGGTGGGTACCCCACGGTATTACTTTAAAGTATCTGCATTTGCTCACCCAACCTCACCAATCCTCTCAGCCCCAAGAGTGTCCAGCCTTATGTCTCATCCAGCTGTGGGTCTAGATATGGTCAATCCAGGTTGCATCAGAGACCCTGAACGGATTTTGTAAGAATTTCTCTCTCTTTCACTGTCTTTGCTTTGTGGGTTTTTTAAAGTAATGTATGTTTAGAATGGGGTTTGGCTGCTTTTCCCTGCTGTGTTTATGCCGCTTTACACCCTCTTGATTCACTTGCAGAGAGATATCGATACATAGGTTTTCAGATTCTTACTAGTCAGATATATTCTTGTGCGGTGAGTAGGGGGTGTTGAGTCCAGTTCACTGAGCAGGGAGTAGGCATTGTCTATTACATATTTGGCTTATGGAGCGGTGTCTGAGCTAATTTCAAACCCTTGTTTTATGCATCACCCCACCTCACCTTTCCGGTTAAGCAGCCATAGTGTGTCTTCTAAAGGTGTGCCTCTGTTCTGTTTTGTAATTCAGTTCAAGTGTAGCGATTTTGACCTTCCCTCTATAAGCGATATCTTAGGATAAGTGCCTTTTTCTGTGTGACTTATTTCACTTAGAATCATCGTACCTAAATCCACTCATCATGCTGCTAAATAGCCTTATGACATTGATTTCATGGCTGAGTGATATTGCATTGTGCCAAGTACCACCATTTCTTTATCCATTTTTCTCTTTCCTGGGATATTGAAGGTGTACCGAAGCGGAGGTTCTTGGAAACAGAGCAGCCATAAAGTTTGGGGTGCCTGTGTCTTGTTGATTTTTAGTTTTGCCAATTTATACGCCCATGAGTGGAAATGCCCTATGCTCTCAACGCTGTGTTTATTACTTGTTTCAGGACACACCGTACTCATCTCCAGAGTGCCTGTTGGCAATTTACATCCCGCCCATCAGCGTAGCAAGGCTCCCATGTCTCCATGGCCTGTCCTGCTTTTCTGGTTTTTACACTTTGTTCAGCATGGCCCTTTTGACTGAGGGCAAGCGAGACTTCTTTGTAGCGCTGATTTGCCCTTCCGGCTTGCTTGGTTGGCCAAAAAGGGCGTATGCGTTTTTTCCTGAATATATTCAGGAAAAAACGCATACGCCCTTTTTGGCCAAGGGCATCATTGTCAACGTTTTGCCGTTTTTCATGTGCTTTACAGGCGAGTCGAATCTACCCCCTGAAATCTGTTTCCTGCAAATCTGCCTTGCTTTCAAATCCTCTTTGTTGCCTTCCCTCAATATATTTGTGGACGAGAGTTCTCATTTATAACTCTGCACGTTTGTGAATTGCAGTGCCCCTGAGCTCCATTTGTCTCCTCGCTTTTTTGGGAGCTGGCCGCAAAAGCGCAGGATTGCTTCAGGCCCTATTTTGGTTCTGGGGGGCAGGCTGAGCCTGTGGTTCATTCTTCTTCCTGATGGGAAAATGGAGTGACCTATGCCTGTCCCAACACCTAGGGCTCGTCTCTCGTTGGTTCCGCGTCTTCCCGTTCATCCTCAGGACAAATTGCAACCTGTACAATCAGGAGGTTAAAGGTGCTGATTCTCCAAGTAGGGAGATGGTTAGTCAAGCAGCTGGAATGGTGAACCCGAGCACAAGGAGAGGAGAAATGAGGTGCATTTTAGAAACCTTTCCCGATCTCATGGCATACCATCTTCTGGGTTTCCCAGGCATGTTTTGATGTGGGAAGATGCCCTTGTACCTGGAGATTTGAGACCCATGGGGTGTATTCCCCGCAGTGTTACTTTAAAGTATCTGCGTTTGCTCACCCAACCTCACCAATCCTCTCAGCCCCAAGAGTGTCCAGCCTTATGTCTCATCCAGCTGTGGGTCTAGATATGGTCAATCCAGGTTGCATCATAGACCCTGAACGGATTTTGTAAGAATTTCTCTCTCTTTCACTGTCTTTGTTTTGTGGGTTTTTTAAAGTAATTTATGTTTAGAATCGGGCTTGGCTGCTTTTCCCTGCTGTGTTGATGCCGCTTTACACCCTCTTGATTCACTTGCAGAGAGATATCGATACATAGGTTTTCAGATTCTTACTAGTCAGATATATTCTTGTGTGGTTACTAGGGTGTGTTGAGTCCAGTTCACTGAGCAGGGAGTAGGCCTTGTCTATTACATATTTGGCTTATGGAGCGGTCTCTGAGCTAATTTGAAACCCTTGTTTTATGCATCACCCCACCTCACCTTTCCCGTTAAGCAGCCATAGTGTGTCTTCTAAAGGTGTGACTCTGTTCTGTTTTGTAATTCAGTTCAAGTGTAGCGATTTTGACATTCCCTCTCTAAGCGATATCTTAGGATAAGTGTCTTTTTCTGTGTGACTTATTTCACTTAGAATCATCGTACCTAAATCCACTCATCATGCTGCTAACTAGCCTTATGACATTGATTTCATGGCTGAGTGATATTGCATTGTGCCAAGTACCACCATTTCTTTATCCATTTTTCTCTTTCCTGGGATATTGAAGGTGTACCGAAGCGGAGGTTCTTGGAAACAGAGCAGCCGTAAACTTTAAGGTGCCTGTGTCTTGTTGGTTTTAGTTTTCCCAATTTATACGCCCATGAGTGGAAGTGCCCTATGCTCTCTACGCTGTGTTTATTACTTGTTTCAGGACACACCGTACTCTTCTCCAGAGTGCCTGTTGGCAAATTACATCCCGCCCATCAGCGTAGCAAGGCTCCCATGTCTCCATGGCCTGTCCTGCTTTTCTGGTTTTTACAATTTGTTCAGCATGGCCCTTTTGACCGAGGGCAAGCGAGACTTCTTTGTAGTGCTGATTTGCCCTTCCGGCTTGCTTGGTTGGCCAAAAAGGGCGTATGCGTTTCTTCCTGAATATATTCAGGAAAAAACGCATACGCCCTTTTTGGCCAAGGGCATCATTGTCAACGTTTTCCCGCTTTTCATATGCTTTAAAGGCGAGTCGAATCTACCTCCTAAAATCTGTTTCCTGCAAATCTGCCTTGCTTTCAAATCCTCTTCGTTGCCTTCCCTCAATATATTTGTGGATGACAGTTCTCATTTATAACTCTGCACGTTTGTGAATTGCAGTGCCCCTGAGCTCCATTTGTCTCCTCGCTTTTTTGGGAGCTGGCCGCAAAAGCGCAGGATTGCTTCAGGCCCTATTTTGGTTCTGGGGGGGCAGGCTGAGCCTGTGGTTCATTCTTCTTCCTGATGGGAAAATGGAGTGACCTATGCCTGTCCCAACACCTAGGGCTCGTCTCTCGTTAGTTCCGCGTCTTCCCGTTCATCCTCAGGACAAATTGCAACCTGTACAATCAGGAGGTTAAAGGTGCTGATTCTCCAAATAGGGAGATGGTTAGTCAAGCAGCTGGAATGGTGAACCCGAGCACAATGAGAGGAGAAATGAGGTGCGTTTTAGAAACCTTTCCCGATCTCATGGCATACCATCTTCTGGGTTTCCCATGCATGTTTTGATGTAGGAAGATTCCCTTGTACCTGGAGATTTGAGACCCATGGGGTGGGTACCCCACGGTATTACTTTAAAGTATCTGCATTTGCTCACGCAACCTCACCAATCCTCTCAGCCCCAAGAGTGTCCAGCCTTATGTCTCATCCAGCTGTGGGTCTAGATATGGTCAATCCAGGTTGCATCAGAGACCCTGAACGGATTTTGTAAGAATTTCTCTCTCTTTCACTGTCTTTGCTTTGTGGGTTTTTTAAAGTAATGTATGTTTAGAATGGGGTTTGGCTGCTTTTCCCTGCTGTGTTTATGCCGCTTTACACCCTCTTGATTCACTTGCAGAGAGATATCGATACATAGGTTTTCAGATTCATACTAGTCAGATATATTCTTGTGCGGTGAGTAGGGGGTGTTGAGTCCAGTTCACTGAGCAGGGAGTAGGCATTGTCTATTACATATTTGGCTTATGGAGCGGTGTCTGAGCTAATTTCAAACCCTTGTTTTATGCATCACCCCACCTCACCTTTCCGGTTAAGCAGCCATAGTGTGTCTTCTAAAGGTGTGCCTCTGTTCTGTTTTGTAATTCAGTTCAAGTGTAGCGATTTTGACCTTCCCTCTATAAGCGATATCTTAGGATAAGTGCCTTTTTCTGTGTGACTTATTTCACTTAGAATCATCGTACCTAAATCCACTCATCATGCTGCTAAATAGCCTTATGACATTGATTTCATGGCTGAGTGATATTGCATTGTGCCAAGTACCACCATTTCTTTATCCATTTTTCTCTTTCCTGGGATATTGAAGGTGTACCGAAGCGGAGGTTCTTGGAAACAGAGCAGCCATAAAGTTTGGGGTGCCTGTGTCTTGTTGATTTTTAGTTTTGCCAATTTATACGCCCATGAGTGGAAGTGCCCTATGCTCTCAACGCTGTGTTTATTACTTGTTTCAGGACACACCGTACTCATCTCCAGAGTGCCTGTTGGCAATTTACATCCCGCCCATCAGCGTAGCAAGGCTCCCATGTCTCCATGGCCTGTCCTGCTTTTCTGGTTTTTACACTTTGTTCAGCATGGCCCTTTTGACCGAGGGCAAGCGAGACTTCTTTGTAGCGCTGATTTGCCCTTCCGGCTTGCTTGGTTGGCCAAAAAGGGCGTATGCTTTTTTTCCTGAATATATTCAAGGAAAAACGCATACGCCGTTTTTGGCCAAGGGCATCATTGTCAACGTTTTGCCGCTTTTCATGTGCTTTATAGGCGAGTCGAATCTACCCCCTGAAATCTGTTTCCTGCAAATCTGCCTTGCTTTCAAATCCTCTTTGTTGCCTTCCCTCAATATATTTGTGGACGAGAGTTCTCATTTATAACTCTGCACGTTTGTGAATTGCAGTGCCCCTGAGCTCCATTTGTCTCCTCGCTTTTTTGGGAGCTGGCCGCAAAAGCCCAGGATTGCTTCAGGCCCTATTTTGGTTCTGGGGGGCAGGCTGAGCCTGTGGTTCATTCTTCTTCCTGATGGGAAAATGGAGTGACCTATGCCTGTCCCAACACCTAGGGCTCGTCTCTCCTTGGTTCCGCGTCTTCCCGTTCATCCTCAGGACAAATTGCAACCTGTACAATCAGGAGGTTAAAGGTGCTGATTCTCCAAGTAGGGAGATGGTTAGTCAAGCAGCTGGAATGGTGAACCCGAGCACAAGGAGAGGAGAAATGAGGTGCATTTTAGAAACCTTTCCCGATCTCATGGCATACCATCTTCTGGGTTTCCCAGGCATGTTTTGAAGTAGGAAGATGCCCTTGTACCTGGAGATTTGAGACCCATGGGGTGTATTCCCCGCAGTGTTACTTTAAAGTATCTGCGTTTGCTCACCCAACCTCACCAATCCTCTCAGCCCCAAGAGTGTCCAGCCTTATGTCTCATCCAGCTGTGGGTCTAGATATGGTCAATCCAGGTTGCATCATAGACCCTGAACGGATTTTGTAAGAATTTCTCTCTCTTTCACTGTCTTTGTTTTGTGGGTTTTTAAAAGTAATTTATGTTTAGAATCGGGCTTGGCTGCTTTTCCCTGCTGTGTTGATGCCGCTTTACACCCTCTTGATTCACTTGCAGAGAGATATCGATACATAGGTTTTCAGATTCTTACTAGTCAGATATATTCTTGTGTGGTGACTAGGGTGTGTTGAGTCCAGTTCACTGAGCAGGGAGTAGGCCTTGTCTATTACATATTTGGCTTATGGAGCGGTCTCTGAGCTAATTTCAAACCCTTGTTTTATGCATCACCCCACCTCACCTTTCCCGTTAAGCAGCCATAGTGTGTCTTCTAAAGGTGTGACTCTGTTCTGTTTTGTAATTCAGTTCAAGTGTAGCGATTTTGACATTCCCTCTATAAGCGATATCTTAGGATAAGTGTCTTTTTCTGTGTGACTTATTTCACTTAGAATCATCGTACCTAAATCCACTCATCATGCTGCTAACTAGCCTTATGACATTGATTTCATGGCTGAGTGATATTCCATTGTGCCAAGTACCACCATTTCTTTATCCATTTTTCTCTTTCCTGGGATATTGAAGGTGTACCGAAGCGGAGGTTCTTGGAAACAGAGCAGCCGTAAACTTTAAGGTGCCTGTGTCTTGTTGATTTTTAGTTTTCCCAATTTATACGCCCATGAGTGGAAGTGCCCTATGCTCTCTACGCTGTGTTTATTACTTGTTTCAGGACACACCGTACTCTTCTCCAGAGTGCCTGTTGGCAAATTACATCCCGCCCATCAGCGTAGCAAGGCTCCCATGTCTCCATGGCCTGTCCTGCTTTTCTGGTTTTTACAATTTGTTCAGCATGGCCCTTTTGACCGAGGGCAAGCGAGACTTCTTTGTAGTGCTGATTTGCCCTTCCGGCTTGCTTGGTTGGCCAAAAAGGGCGTATGCGTTTCTTCCTGAATATATTCAGGAAAAAACGCATACGCCCTTTTTGGCCAAGGGCATCATTGTCAACGTTTTCCCGCTTTTCATATGCTTTAAAGGCGAGTCGAATCTACCTCCTGAAATCTGTTTCCTGCAAATCTGCCTTGCTTTCAAATCCTCTTCGTTGCCTTCCCTCAATATATTTGTGGACGAGAGTTCTCATTTATAGCTCTGCACGTTTGTGAATTGCAGTGCCCCTGAGCTCCATTTGTCTCCTCGCTTTTTTGGGAGCTGGCCGCAAAAGCGCAGGATTGCTTCAGGCCCTATTTTGGTTCTGGGGGGCAGGCTGAGCCTGTGGTTCATTCTTCTTCCTGATGGGAAAATGGAGTGACCTATGCCTGTCCCAACACCTAGGGCTCGTCTCTCGTTAGTTCCGCGTCTTCCCGTTCATCCTCAGGACAAATTGCAACCTGTACAATCAGGAGGTTAAAGGTGCTGATTCTCCAAATAGGGAGATGGTTAGTCAAGCAGCTGGAATGGTGAACCCGAGCACAATGAGAGGAGAAATGAGGTGCGTTTTAGAAACCTTTCCCGATCTCATGGCATACCATCTTCTGGGTTTCCCATGCATGTTTTGATGTAGGAAGATGCCCTTGTACCTGGAGGTTTGAGACCCATGGGGTGTGTTCCCCGCAGTGTTACTTTAAAGTATCTGCGTTTGCTCACCCAACCTCACCAATCCTCTCAGCCCCAAGAGTGTCCAGCCTTCTGTCTCATCCAGCTGTGGGTCTAGATATGGTCAATCCAGGTTGCATCATAGACCCTGAACGGATTTTGTAAGAATTTCTCTCTCTTTCACTGTCTTTGTTTTGTGGGTTTTTTAAAGTAATTTATGTTTAGAATCGGGCTTGGCTGCTTTTCCCTGCTGTGTTGATGCCGCTTTACACCCTCTTGATTCACTTGCAGAGAGATATCGATACATAGGTTTTCAGATTCTTACTAGTCAGATATATTCTTTTTTTTTTTTTTTTTTTTTTTTTAAACATCTTTATTGAAGTATAATTGCTTTACAATGGTGTGCTAGCTTCTGCTTTACAACAAAGTGAATCAGTTACACATATACATATGTTGCCATATCTCTTCCCTCTTGCATCTCCCTCCCTCCCACCCTCCCTATCCCACCCCTCTAGGTGGTCACAAAGCACCGAGCTGATCTCCCTGTGCTATGCGGCTGCTTCCCACTAGTTATCTATTTTACATTTGGTAGTGTATATATGTCCATGACACTCTCTCACCCTGTCACATCTCACCCCTCCCCCTCCCCATATCCTCAAGTCCATTCTCTAGTAGGTCTGTGTCTTTATTCCCATCTTGCCACTAGGTTCTTATTGACCTCTTTTTTTTTTTTTTTTTTCCCTTAGATTCCATATATATGTGGTAGCATACTGTATTTGTTTTTCTCTTTCTGACTTACTTCACTCTGTATGACAGACTCTAACTCCATCCACCTCATTACAAACACCTCCATTTCATTTCTTTTTATGGCTGAGTAATATTCCATTGTATATATGTGCCACATCTTCTTTATCCATTCATCCGATGATGGACACCTAGGTTGCTTCCATGTCCTGGCTATTGTAAACAGAGCTGCAATGAATATTTTGGTACATGACTCTTTCTGAATTATGGTTTTCTCAGGGTATATGCCCAGTAGTGGGATTTCTGGGTCATATGGTAGTTCTATTTTTAGTTTTTTAAGGAACCTCCATACTGTTCTCCATAGTGGCTGTATCAATTTACATTCCCACCAACAGTGCAAGAGGGTTCCCTTTTCTCCACACCCTCTCCAGCATTTATTGTTTCTAGATTTTTTGATGATGGCCATTCTGACCGGTGTGAGATGGTACCTCATTGTAGTTTTGATTTGCATTTCTCTAATGATTAATGATGTTGAGCATTCTTTCATGTGTCTGTTGGCAATCTGTATCTCTTCTTTGGAGAAATGTCTATTTAGGTCTTCTGCCCATTTTTGGATTGGGTTGTTTGTTTTTTTGTTATTGAGCTGCATGAGCTGCTTGTAAATCTTGGAGATTAATCCTTTGTCCGTTGCTTCATTTGCAAATATTTTCTCCCATTCTGAGGGTTGTCTTTTGGTCTTGTTTATGGTTTCCTTTGCTGTGCAAAAGCTTTTAAGTTTCATTAGGTCCCATTTGTTTATTTGTGTTTTTATTTCCATTTCTCTAGGACCTGGGTCAAAAAGGATCTTGCTGTGACTTATGTCATACAGTGTTCTGCCTATGTTTTCCTCTAAGAGTTTGATAGTGTCTGGCCTTACACTTAGGTCTTTAATCCATTTTGAGTTTATTTTTGTGTATGGTGTTAGGGAGTGTTCTAATTTCATACTTTTACATGTACCTGTCCAATTTTCCCAGCACCACTTATTGAAGAGGCTGTCTTTTCTCCACTGTATATGCTTGCCTCCTTTATCAAAGATAAGGTGACCATATGTGCGTGGGCTTATCTCTGGGCTTTCTATCCTGTTCCATTGATCTATATTTCTGTTTTGGTGCCAGTACCAAACTGTCTTGATTACTGTAGCTTTGTAATATAGTCTGAAGTCAGGGAGCCTGATTCCTCCAGCTCCATTTTTCGTTCTCAAGATTGCTTTGGCTATTCGGGGTCTTTTGTGTTTCCATACAAATTGTGAAATTTTTTGTTCTAGTTCTGTGAAAAATGCCAGTGGTAGTTTGATAGGGATTGCATTGAATCTGTAGATTGCTTTGGGTAGCAGAGTCATTTTCACAATGTTTATTCTTCCAATCCAAGAACATGGTATATCTCTCCATCTGTTTGTATCATCTTTAATTTCTTTCATCAGTGTCCTATAATTTTCTGCATACAGGTCTTTTGTCTCCTTAGGTAGGTTTATTCCTAGGTATTTTATTCTTTTTGTTGCAATGGTAAACGGGAGTGTTTTCTTAATTTCACTTTCAGATTTTTCATCATTAGTATACAGGAATGCAAGAGATTTCTGTGCATTAATTTTGTATCCTGCTACTTTACCAAATTCATTGATTAGCTCTAGTAGTTTTCTGGTAGCATCTTTTGGATTCTCTATGTATAGTATCATGTCATCTGCAAACAGTGACAGCTTTACTTCTTCTTTTCCGATTTGGATTCCTTTTATTTCTTTTTCGTCTCTGATTGCTGTGGCTAGCACTTCCAAAACTATGTTGAATAATAGTGGTGAGAGTGGGCAACCTTGTCTTGTTCCTGATCTTAGTGGAAATGGTTTCAGTTTTTCACCATTGAGGACAATGTTGGCTGTGGGTTTGTCATATACGGCCTTTATTATGTTGAGGAAAGTTCCCTCTATGCCTACTTTCTGCAGGACTTTTATCATAAATGGGTGTTGAATTTTGTCGAAAGCTTTCTCTGCATCTATTGAGATGATCATATGGTTTTTCTCCTTCAATTTGTTAATATGATGTATCACGTTGATTGATTTGCGTATATTGAAGAATCCTTGCATTCCTGGAATAAACCCCACTTGATCATGGTGTATGATCCTTTTAATGTGCTGTTGGATTCTGTTTGCTAGTATTTTGTTGAGGATTTTTGCATCTATGTTCATCAGTGATATTGGCCTGTAGTTTTCTTTCTTTGTGACATCTTTGCCTGGTTTTGGTATCAGGGTGATGGTGGCCTCGTAGAATGAGTTGGGGAGTGTTCCTCCCTCTGCAATATTTTGGAAGAGTTTGAGAAGGATAGGTGTTAGCTCTTCTCTAAATGTTTGATAGAATTCGCCTGTGAAGCCATCTGGTCCTGGGCTTTTGTATGTTGGAAGATTTTTAATCACAGTTTCAATTTCAGTGCTTGTGATTGGTCTGTTCATATTTTCTATTTCTTCCTGGTTCAGTCTCGGCAGGTTGTGCATTTCTAAGAATCTGTCCATTTCTTCCAGGTTGTCCATTTTATTAGCATAGAGTTGCTTGTAGTAATCTCTTATGATCGTTTGTATTTCTGCAGTGTCAGTGGTTACTTCTCCTTTTTCATTTCTAATTCTATTAATTTGAGTCTTCTCCTTTTTTCTCTTGATGAGTCTGGCTAATGGTTTATCAATTTTGTTTATCTTCTCAAAGAACCAGCTTTTAGTTTCATTGATTTTTGCTATTGTTTCCTTCATTTCTTTTTCATTTATTTCTGATCTGATCTTTATGATTTCTTTCCTTCTGCTAGCTTTGGGGTTTTTTTGTTCTTCTTTCTCTAATTGCTTTAGGTGCAAGGTTAGGTTGTTTATTCGAGATGTTTCCTGTTTCTTGATGTAGGCTTGTATTGCTATAAACCTCCCTCTTAGAACTGCTTTTGCTGCATCCCATAGGTTTTGGATCGTCGTGTCTCCATTGTCATTTGTTTCTAGGTATTTTTTGATTTCCCCTTTGATTTCTTCAGTGATCACTTCGTTATTAAGTAGTGTATTGTGTAGCCTCCACGTGTTTGTATTTTTTACAGATCTTTTCCTGTAATTGATATCTAGTCTCATAGCGTTGTGGTCGGAAAAGATACTTGATACGATTTCAATTTTTTTAAATTTACCAAGGCTTGATTTGTGACCCAAGATATGATCTATCCTGGAGAATGTTCCATGAGCACTTGAGAAAAATGTGTATTCTGTTGTTTTTGGGTGGAATGTCCTATAAATATCAATTAAGTCCATCTTGTTTAATGTATCATTTAAAGCTTGTGTTTCCTTATTTATTTTCATTTTGGATGATCTGTCCATTGGTGAAAGTGGGGTGTTAAAGTCCCCTACTATGATTGTGTTACTGTCGATTTCCCCTTTTATGGCTGTTAGTATTTGCCTTATGTATTGAGGTGCTCCTATGTTGGGTGCATAAATATTTACAATTGTTATACCTTCCTCTTGGATCGATCCCTTGATCATTATATAGTGTCCGTCTTTGTCTCTTGTAATTGTCTTTATTTTAAAGTCTATTTTGTCTGATATGAGAATTGCTACTCCAGCTTTCTTTTGATTTCCATTTGCATGGAATATCTTTTTCCATCCCCTCACTTTCAGTCTGTATGTGTCTCTAGGTCTGAAGTGGGTCTCTTGTAGACAGCATATATATGGGTCTTGTTTTTGTATCCATTCAGCCAGTCTGTGTCTTTTGGTGGGAGCATTTAATCCATTTACATTTAAGGTAATTATCGATATGTATGTTCTTATTCCCATTTTCTTAAATGTTTTGGGTTTGTTATTGTAGGTGTTTTCCTTCTCTTGTGTTTCTTGCCTAGAGAAGTTCCTTTAGCATTTGTTGTAAAGCTGGTTTGGTGGTGCTGAACTCTCTCAGCTTTTGCTTGTCTGTAAAGGTTTTAATTTCTCCATCAAATCTGAATGAGATCCTTGCTGGGTAGAGTAATCTTGGTTGTAGGTTTTTCTCCTTCATCACTTTAAGTATATCCTGCCACTCCCTTCTGGCTTGCAGCGTTTCTGCTGAAAGATCAGCTGTTAACCTTATGGGGATGCCCTTGTGTGTTATCTGTTGTTTTTCCCTTGCTGCTTTTAATATGTTTTCTTTATATTTAATTTTTGATAGTTTGATTAATATGTGTCTTGGTGTGTTTCTCCTTGGATTTATCCTGTATGGGACTCTCTGTGCTTCCAGGACTTGATTAACTATTTCCTGTCCCATATTAGGGAAGTTTTCAACTATAATCTCTTCAAATATTTTCTCAGTCCCTTTCTTTTTCTCTTCTTCTTCTGGGACCCCTATAATTCGAATGTTGGTGCGTTTAATGTTGTCCCAGAGGTCTCTGAGACTGTCCTCAGTTCTTTTCATTCTTTTTTCTTTATTCTGCTCTGCAGTAGTTATTTCCACCATTTTATCTTCCAGGTCACTTATCCGTTCTTTTGCCTCAGTTATTCTGCTATTGATCCCATCTAGAGTATTTTTAATTTCATTTATTGTGCTTGTCATCGTTTCTTGATTCCTCTTTAGTTCTTCTACGTCCTTGTTAAATGTTTCTTGCATTTTGTCTATTCTATTTCCAAGACTTTGGATCATCCTTACTATCATTATTCTGAATTCTTTTTCAGGTAGACTACCTATTTCCTCTTCATTTGTTAGGTCTGGTGTGTTTTGACCCTGCTCCTTCATCTGCTGTGTGTTTTTCTGTCTTCTCATTTTGCTTATCTTACTGTGTTTGGGGTCTCCTTTTCACAGGCTGCAGGTTCGTAGTTCCCGTTGTTTTTGGTATCTGTCCCCAGTGGCTAAGGTTGGTTCAGTGGGTTGTGTAGGTTTCCTGGTGGAGGGAACTAGTGCCTGTGTTCTGGTGGATGAGGCTGGATGTTGTCTTTCTGGTGGGTTCGTCCACGTCTGGTGGTGTGTTTTGGGGTGTCTGTGGCCTTATTATGATTTTAGGCAGCCTCTCTGTTAATGGATGGGGCTGTGTTCCTCTCTTGCTAGTTGTTTGGCATAGGGTGTCCAGCACTGTAGCTTGCTGGTCGTTGAGTGAAGCTGGGTCTTGATGTTGAGATGGAGATCTGTGAGAGATTTTCGCCGTTTGGTATTACGTGGAGCTGGGAGGTCTCTTGTGGACCAGTGTCCTGAAGTTGGCTCTCCCACCTCAGAGGCACAGCCCTGATGCCTGGCTGGAGCACCAAGAGCCTTTCATCCACACGGCTCAGAATAAAAGGGAGAAAAAATGGAAAGAAAGAAAAAAAGAGGATAAAATAAAATAAAAAAAAGCAATTATAATAAAAAAAAAGAAAAAAAAGAAAAAAAATTATTAAGAGTAAATTTATTAAGCAAAAAAAATTTTTTTAATTTTTAAAAATAGATTTATTAATTTTTTATACTAAAAATAAGAAAAAAATTATTTAGAAAAAATTTATTAAGAAAAAAAATCTTTTAATTTTTTAAAATAAAAAATATGAAAAAACTTATTAAAAATTTTTTTAAAAATAGAAAATAAGGAAAAAATTATTAAGAAAACATTTATTAGGGAAAAAAAAATTTTTTAAACCAAAAAAAAAAAAAAACAAAAAAAAACGGACGGACCTAACCCTAGGACTAACCGTGAGAGCAAAGCTATACAGACAAAATCTCACCCAGAAGCATACACATCTACACTCACAAAAAAAAGGAAAAGGGGAAAAGTTAATATATCCTGCTCCCAAAGTCCATCTCCTAAATTTGGGATGATTCGTTGTCTATTCAGGTATTCAACAGATGCAGGCACATCAAGTTGTTTGTGGAGCTTTAATCCGCTGCTTCTGAGGCTGCTGGGAGAGATTTCCCTTTCTCTTCTTTGTTCGTACAGCTCCCGGGGTTCAGCTTTGGATTTGGACCCGCCTCTGCATGTAGGTCCCCTGAGGGCGTCTGTTCCCCGCCCAGACAGAACGGGGTTAAAGGAGCAGCTGATTCGGGGGCTCTGGCTCAGTCAGGCCGGGGGGAGGGAGCGGTACGGAGGAGGCGGGGCGAGCCTGCGGCGGCAGAAGCCGGCGTGACGTTGCAGCAGCCTGAGGCGCGCCGTGCGCTCTCCCGGGGAAGTTGTCCCCGGATTACGGGAGCCTGGCCGTGGCGGGCTGCACAGGCTCCCGGGAGGGGCGGTGTGGAGAATGACCTGTGCTCGCCCACAGGCTGTTTGGTGGTGGCAGCAGCAGCCTTAGCGTCTCATGCCCGTCTCTGGGGTCCGCGCTGATAGCCGCGGCTCGCGCCCGTCTCTGGAGTTCGTTTAAGTGGCGCTCTGAATCCCCTCTCCTTGCACGCCGCGAAACAAAGAGGCAAGAAAAAGTTTCCTGCCTCTTCGGCAGCTGCAGACTTTTTCTCGTGCACCCTCCCGGCTAGTTGTGGTGCGCTAGACCGTTCAGGCTGTGTTCACGCAGCCAACCCCAGTCCTCTCCCTGGGATCCGACCGAAGCCCGCGCCTCAGCTCCCAGCCCCCGCCCGCCCCGGCGGGTGAGCAGACAAGCCTCTGGGGCTGGTGAGTGCTGCTCAGCGCCGAGCCTCTGTGCGGGAATCTCTCCGTTTTTCCCTCTGCGTCCCTGTTGCTGTGGGATCCGCGCTGATAGCCGCGGCTCGCGCCCGTCTCTGGAGCTCGTTTAGGCGGCGCTCTGAATCCCCTCTCCTTGCGTGCCGCGAAACAAAGAGGCAAGAAAAATTCTCTTGCCTCTTTGGCAGCTGCAGTCTTTTTCCCGGACTCCCTCCCGGCTAGCACCGAAGCCCGAGCCCCAGCTCCCAGGCCCCGCCCGCCCCGGCGGCTGAGCAGACAAGCCTCTCGGGCTGGTGAGTGCTGGTCGGCACCGCTCCTCTGTGCGGGAATCTCCGCTTTGCCCTCCGCACCAATGTGGGTGCGCTCTCCTCCGTGGCTCCGAAGCTTCCCCCCTCTGCTACCCGCAGTCTCTGCCCACGAAGGGGCTTCCTAGTGTGTGGAAACCTTTCCTCCTTCACAGCTCCCTCCCACTGGTGCAGGTCCCGTCCCTATTCTTTTGTCTCTGTTATTTCTTTTTTCTTTTGCCCTACCCAAGTACGTGGGGATTTTCTTGCCTTTTGGGAGGTCTGACGTCTTCTGCCAGCGTTCAGTGGGTGTTCTGTAGGAGCAGTTCCACGTGTAGATGTATTTCTCATGTATCTGTGGGGAGGAAGGTGATCTCCGCGTCTTACTCTTCCGCCATCTTGCCCCTACCTCCCAGATATATTCTTGTGTGGTGACTAGGGTGTGTTGAGTCCAGTTCACTGAGCAGGGAGTAGGCCTTGTCTATTACATATTTGGCTTATGGAGCGGTCACTGAGGTAATTTCAAACCCTTGTTTTATGCATCACCCCACCTCACCTTTCCCGTTAAGCAGCCATAGTGTGTCTTCTAAAGGTGTGACTCTGTTCTGTTTTGTAATTCAGTTCAAGTGTAGCGATTTTGACATTCCCTCTATAAGCGATATCTTAGGATAAGTGTCTTTTTCTGTGTGACTTATTTCACTTAGAATCATCGTACCTAAATCCACTCATCATGCTGCTAACTAGCCTTATGACATTGATTTCATGGCTGAGTGATATTCCATTGTGCCAAATACTACCATTTCTTTATCCATTTTTCTCTTTCCTGGGATATTGAAGGTGTACCGAAGCGGAGGTTTTTGGAAACAGAGCAGCCGTAAACTTTAGGGTGCCTGTGTCTTGTTGATTTTTAGTTTTCCCAATTTATACGCCCATGAGTGGAAGTGCCCTATGCTCTCTACGCTGTGTTTATTACTTGTTTCAGGACACACCGTACTCTTCTCCAGAGTGCCTGTTGGCAATTTACATCCCGCCCATCAGCGTAGCAAGGCTCCCATGTCTCCATGGCCTATCCTGCTTTTCTGGTTTTTACACTTTGTTCAGCATGGCCCTTTTGACCGAGGGCAAGCGAGACTTCTTTGTAGCGCTGATTTGCCCTTCCGTCTTGCTTGGTTGGCCAAAAAGGGCGTATGCGTTTTTTCCTGAATATATTCAGGAAAAAAGGCATACGCCCTTTTTGGCCAAGGGCATCATTGTCAACGTTTTGCCGCTTTTCATGTGCTTTAAAGGCGAGTCGAATCTACCTCCTGAAATCTGTTTCCTGCAAATCTGCCTTGCTTTCAAATCCTCTTCGTTGCCTTCCCTCAATATATTTGTGGACGAGAGTTCTCATTTATAACTCTGCACGTTTGTGAATTGCAGTGCCCCTGAGCTCCATTTGTCTCCTCGCTTTTTTGGGAGCTGGCCGCAAAAGCGCAGGATTGCTTCAGGCCCTATTTTGGTTCTGGGGGGCAGGCTGAGCCTGTGGTTCATTCTTCTTCCTGATGGGAAAATGGAGTGACCTGTGCCTGTCCCAAAACCTAGGGCTAGTCTCTCGTTGGTTCCCCGTCTTCCCGTTCATCCTCAGGACAAATTGCAACCTGGACGAAACAGGAGGTTAAAGGTGCTGATTCTCCAAGTAGAGAGATGGTTAGTCAAGCGGCTGGAATGGCGAACCCGAGCACAAGGAGAGGAGAAATGAGGTGCGTTGTAGAAACCATTCCCGATCTCACGGCATACCATCTTCTGCGTTTCCCATGCATGTTTTGATGTAGGAAGATGCCCTTGTACCTGGAAATGTGAGACCCATGGGGTGGGTACCCTGCGGTATTTCTTTAAAGTATCTGCATTTGCTCACCCAACCTCACCAATCCTCTCAGCCCCAAGAGTGTCCAGCCTTATGTCTCATCCAGCTGTGGGTCTAGATATGGTCAATCCAGGTTGCATCAGAGACCCTGAACGGATTTTGTAAGAATTTCTCTCTCTTTCACTGTCTTTGCTTTGTGGGTTTTTTAAAGTAATGTATGTTTAGAATGGGGTTTGGCTGCTTTTCCCTGCTGTGTTGATGCCGCTTTACACCCTCTTGATTCACTTGCAGAGAGATATCGATACATAGGTTTTCAGATTCTTACTAGTCAGATATATTCTTGTGTGGTGACTAGGGTGTGTTGAGTCCAGTTCACTGAGCAGGGAGTAGGCCTTGTCTATTACATATTTGGCTTATGGAGCGGTGTCTGAGCTAATTTCAAACCCTTGTTTTATGCATCACCCCACCTCACCTTTCCGGTTAAGCAGCCATAGTGTGTCTTCTAAAGGTGTGCCTCTGTTCTGTTTTGTAATTCAGTTCAAGTGTAGCGATTTTGACATTCCCTCTATAAGCGATATCTTAGGATAAGTGTCTTTTTCTGTGTGACTTATTTCACTTAGAATCATCGTACCTAAATCCACTCATCATGCTGCTAACTAGCCTTATGACATTGATTTCATGGCTGAGTGATATTCCATTGTGCCAAGTACCACCATTTCTTTATCCATTTTTCTCTTTCCTGGGATATTGAAGGTGTACCGAAGCGGAGGTTCTTGGAAACAGAGCAGCCGTAAACTTTAGGGTGCCTGTGTCTTGTTGATTTTTAGTTTTCCCAATTTATACGCCCATGAGTGGAAGTGCCCTATGCTCTCTACGCTGTGTTTATTACTTGTTTCAGGACACACCGTACTCTTCTCCAGAGTGCCTGTTGGCAATTTACATCCCGCCCATCAGCGTAGCAAGGCTCCCATGTCTCCATGGCCTGTCCTGCTTTTCTGGTTTTTACAATTTGTTCAGCATGGCCCTTTTGACCGAGGGCAAGCGAGACTTCTTTGTAGTGCTGATTTGCCCTTCCGGCTTGCTTGGTTGGCCAAAAAGGGCGTATGCGTTTCTTCCTAAATATATTCAGGAAAAAACGCATACGCCCTTTTTGGCCAAGGGCATCATTGTCAACGTTTTGCCGCTTTTCATATGCTTTAAAGGCGAGTCGAATCTACCTCCTGAAATCTGTTTCCTGCAAATCTGCCTTGCTTTCAAATCCTCTTCGTTGCCTTCCCTCAATATATTTGTGGACGAGAGTTCTCATTTATAACTCTGCACGTTTGTGAATTGCAGTGCCCCTGAGCTCCATTTGTCTCCTCGCTTTTTTGGGAGCTGGCCGCAAAAGCGCAGGATTGCTTCAGGCCCTATTTTGGTTCTGGGGGGCAGGCTGAGCCTGTGGTTCATTCTTCTTCCTGATGGGAAAATGGAGTGACCTATGCCTGTCCCAAAACCTAGGGCTCGTCTCTCGTTGGTTCCGCGTCTTCCCGTTCATCCTCAGGACAAATTGCAACCTGTACAATCAGGAGGTTAAAGGTGCTGATTCTCCAAATAGGGAGATGGTTAGTCAAGCAGCTGGAATGGTGAACCCGAGCACAATGAGAGGAGAAATGAGGTGCGTTTTAGAAACCTTTCCCGATCTCATGGCATACCATCTTCTGGGTTTCCCATGCATGTTTTGATGTAGGAAGATGCCCTTGTACCTGGAGATTTGAGACCCATGGGGTGTGTTCCCCGCAGTGTTACTTTAAAGTATCTGCGTTTGCTCACCCAACCTCACCAATCCTCTCAACCCCAGAGTGTCCAGCCTTCTGTCTCATCCAGCTGTGGGTCTAGATATGGTCAATCCAGGTTGCATCATAGACCCTGAACGGATGTTGTAAGAATTTCTCTCTCTTTCACTGTCTTTGTTTTGTGGGTTTTTTAAAGTAATTTATGTTTAGAATCGGGCTTGGCTGCTTTTCCCTGCTGTGTTGATGCCGCTTTACACCCTCTTGATTCACTTGCAGAGAGATATCGATACATAGGTTTTCAGATTCTTACTAGTCAGATATATTCTTGTGTGGTGACTAGGGTGTGTTGAGTCCAGTTCACTGAGCAGGGAGTAGGCCTTGTCTATTACATATTTGGCTTATGGAGCGGTCTCTGAGCTAATTTGAAACCCTTGTTTTATGCATCACCCCACCTCACCTTTCCCGTTAAGCAGCCATAGTGTGTCTTCTAAAGGTGTGACTCTGTTCTGTTTTGTAATTCAGTTCAAGTGTAGCGATTTTGACATTCCCTCTATAAGCGATATCTTAGGATAAGTGTCTTTTTCTGTGTGACTTATTTCACTTAGAATCATCGTATCTAAATCCACTCATCATGCTGCTAACTAGCCTTATGACATTGATTTCATGGCTGAGTGATATTCCATTGTGCCAAGTACTACCATTTCTTTATCCATTTTTCTCTTTCCTGGGATATTGAAGGTGTACCGAAGCGGAGGTTCTTGGAAACAGAGCAGCCGTAAACTTTAGGGTGCCTGTGTCTTGTTGATTTTTAGTTTTCCCAATTTATACGCCCATGAGCGGAAGTGCCCTATGCTCTCTACGCTGTGTTTATTACTTGTTTCAGGACACACCATACTCTTCTCCAGAGTGCCTGTTGGCAATTTACATCCCGCCCATCAGCGTAGCAAGGCTCCCATGTCTCCATGGCCTGTCCTGCTTTTCTGGTTTTTACACTTTGTTCAGCATGGCCCTTTTGACCGAGGGCAAGCGAGACTTCTTTGTAGCGCTGATTTGCCCTTCCGGCTTGCTTGGTTGGCCAAAAAGGGCTTATGCGTTTTTTCCTGAATATATTCAGGAAAAAACGCATAAGCCCTTTTTGGCCAAGGGCATCATTGTCAACGTTTTGCCGCTTTTCATGTGCTTTAACGGCGAGTCGAATCTACCTCCTGAAATCTGTTTCCTGCAAATCTGCCTTGCTTTCAAATCCTCTTCGTTGCCTTCCCTCAATATATTTGTGGATGAGAGTTCTCATTTATAACTCTGCACGTTTGTGAATTGCAGTGCCCCTGAGCTCCATTTGTCTCCTCGCTTTTTTGGGAGCTGGCCGCAAAAGCGCAGGATTGCTTCAGGACCTATTTTGGTTCTGGGGGTAGGCTGAGCCTGTGGTTCATTCTTCTTCCTGATGGGAAAATGGAGTGACCTGTGCCTGTCCCAACACCTAGGGCTAGTCTCTCGTTGGTTCCCCGTCTTCCCGTTCATCCTCAGGACAAATTGCAACCTGGACGAAACAGGAGGTTAAAGGTGCTGATTCTCCAAGTAGAGAGATGGTTAGTCAAGCGGCTGGAATGGCGAACCCGAGCACAAGGAGAGGAGAAATGAGGTGCGCTTTAGAAACCTTTCCCGATCTCACGGCATACCATCTTCTGGGTTTCCCATGCATGTTTTGATGTAGGAAGATTCCCTTGTACCTGGAGATTTGAGACCCATGGTGTGGGTACCCCGCGGTATTACTTTAAAGTATCTGCATTTGCTCACCCAACCTCACCAATCCGCTCAGCCCCAAGAGTGTCCAGCCTTATGTCTCATCCAGCTGTGGGTCTAGATATGGTCAATCCAGGTTGCATCAGAGACCCTGAACGGATTTTGTAAGAATTTCTCTCTCTTTCACTGTCTTTGCTTTGTGGGTTTTTTAAAGTAATGTATGTTTAGAATGGGGTTTGGCTGCTTTTCCCTGCTGTGTTTATGCCGCTTTACACCCTCTTGATTCACTTGCAGAGAGATATCGATACATTGGTTTTCAGATTCATACTACTCAGATATATTCCTGTGCGGTGACTAGGGGTTGTTGAGTCCAGTTCACTGAGCAGGGCGTAGGCCTTGTCTATTACATATTTGGCTTATGCAGCGGTGTCTGAGCTAATTTCAAACTCTTGTTTTATGCATCACCCCACCTCACCTTTCCCGATAAGCAGCCATAGTGTGTCTTCTAAAGGTGTGACTCTGTTCTGTTTTGTAATTCAGTTCAAGTGTAGCGATTTTGACATTCCCTCTATAAGCGATATCTTAGGATAAGTGTCTTTTTCTGTGTGACTTATTTCACTTAGAATCATCGTACCTAAATCCACTCATCATGCTGCTAACTAGCCTTATGACATTGATTTCATGGCTGAGTGATATTCCATTGTGCCAAGTACCACCATTTCTTTATCCATTTTTCTCTTTCCTGGGATATTGAAGGTGTACCGAAGCGGAGGTTCTTGGAAACAGAGCAGCCGTAAACTTTAGGGTGCCTGTGTCTTGTTGATTTTTAGTTTTCCCAATTTATATGCCCATGAGTGGAAGTGCCCTATGCTCTCTACGCTGTGTTTATTACTTGTTTCAGGACACACCGTACTCTTCTCCAGAGTGCCTGTTGGCAATTTACATCCCGCCCATCAGCGTAGCAAGGCTCCCATGTCTCCATGCCCTGTCCTGCTTTTCTGGTTTTTACAATTTGTTCAGCATGGCCCTTTTGACCGAGGGCAAGCGAGACTTCTTTGTAGTGCTGATTTGCCCTTCTGGCTTGCTTGGTTGGCCAAAAAGGGCGTATGCGTTTCTTCCTGAATATATTCAGGAAAAAACGCATACGCCCTTTTTGGCCAAGGGCATCATTGTCAACGTTTTGCCGCTTTTCATATGCTTTAAAGGCGAGTCGAATCTACCTCCTGAAATCTGTTTCCTGCAAATCTGCCTTGCTTTCAAATCCTCTTCGTTGCCTTCCCTCAATATATTTGTGGACGAGAGTTCTCATTTATAACTCTGCACGTTTGTGAATTGCAGTGCCCCTGAGCTCCATTTGTCTCCTCGCTTTTTTGGGAGCTGGCCGCAAAAGCGCAGGATTGCTTCAGGCCCTATTTTGGTTCTGGGGGGCAGGCTGAGCCTGTGGTTCATTCTTCTTCCTGATGGGAAAATGGAGTGACCTATGCCTGTCTCAACACCTAAGGCTCGTCTCTCGTTGGTTCCGCATCTTCCCGTTCATCCTCAGGACAAATTGCAACCTGTACAATCAGGAGGTTAAAGGTGCTGATTCTCCAAATAGGGAGATGGTTAGTCAAGCAGCTGGAATGGTGAACCCGAGCACAATGAGAGGAGAAATGAGGTGCGTTTTAGAAACCTTTCCTGATCTCATGGCATACCATCTTCTGGGTTTCCCATGCATGTTTTGATGTAGGAAGACGCCCTTGTACCTGGAGATTTGAGACCCATGGGGTGTGTTCCCCGCAGTGTTACTTTAAAGTATCTGCGTTTGCTCACCCAACCTCACCAATCCTCTCAGCCCCAAGAGTGTCCAGCCTTATGTCTCATCCAGCTGTGGGTCTAGATATGGTCAATCCAGGTTGCATCATAGACCCTGAACGGATTTTGTAAGAATTTCTCTCTCTTTCACTGTCTTTGTTTTGTGGGTTTTTTAAAGTAATGTATGTTTAGAATGGGGTTTGGCTGCTTTTCCCTGTTGTGTTGATGCCGCTTTACACCCTCTTGATTCACTTGCAGAGAGATATCGATACATAGGTTTTCAGATTCTTACTAGTCAGATATATTCTTGTGTGGTGACTAGGGTGTGTTGAGTCCAGTTCACTGAGCAGGGAGTAGGCCTTGTCTATTACATATTTGGCTTATGGAGCGGTGTCTGAGCTAATTTCAAACCCTTGTTTTATGCATCACCCCACCTCACCTTTCCGGTTAAGCAGCCATAGTGTGTCTTCTAAAGGTGTGACTTTGTTCTGTTTTGTAATTCATTTCAAGTGTAGCGATTTTGACATTCCCTCTATAAGCGATATCTTAGGATAAGTGTCTTTTTCTGTGTGACTTATTTCACTTAGAATCATCGTACCTAAATCCACTCATCATGCTGCTAACTAGCCTTATGACATTGATTTCATGGCTGAGTGATATTCCATTGTGCCAAGTACCACCATTTCTTTATCCATTTTTCTCTTATCTGGGATATTGAAGGTGTATCGAAGCGGAGGTTCTTGGAAACAGAGCAGCCGTAAACTTTAGGGTGCCTGTGTCTTGTTGATTTTTAGTTTTCCCAATTTATACGCCCATGAGTGGAAGTGCCCTATGCTCTCTACGCTGTGTTTATTACTTGTTTCAAGACACACCGTACTCTTCTCCAGAGTGCCTGTTGGCAATTTACATCCCGCCCATCAGGGTAGCAAGGCTCCCATGTCTCCATGGCCTGTCCTGCTTTTCTGGTTTTTACACTTTGTTCAGCATGGCCCTTTTGACCGAGGGCAAGCGAGACTTCTTTGTAGCGCTGATTTGCCCTTCCGGCTTGCTTGGTTGGCCAAAAAGGGCGTATGCGTTTTTTCCTGAATATATTCAGGAAAAAACGCATACGCCCTTTTTGGCCAAGGGCATCATTGTCAACGTTTTGCCGCTTTTCATGTGCTTTAAATGCGAGTCGAATCTACCTCCTGAAATCTGTTTCCTGCAAATCTGCCTTGCTTTCAAATCCTCTTCGTTGCCTTCCCTCAATATATTTGTGGACGAGAGTTCTCATTTATAACTCTGCACGTTTGTGAATTGCAGTGCCCCTGAGCTCCATTTGTATCCTCGCTTTTTTGGGAGCTGGCCGCAAAAGCCCAGGATTGCTTCAGGCCCTATTTTGGTTCTGGGGGGTAGGCTGAGCCTGTGGTTCATTCTTCTTCCTGATGGGAAAATGGAGTGACCTATGCCTGTCCCAACACCTAGGGCTCGTCTCTCGTTGTTTCCACGTCTTCCCGTTCATCCTCAGGACAAATTGCAACCTGTACAATCAGGAGGTTAAAGGTGCTGATTCTCCAAGTAGGGAGATGATTAGTCAAGCAGATGGAATGGTGAACCCGAGCACAAGGAGAGGAGAAATGAGGTGCATTTTAGAAACCTTTCCCGATCTCATGGCATACCATCTTCTGGGTTTCCCATGCATGTTTTGATGTAGGAAGATTCCCTTGTACCTGGAGATTTGAGACCCATGGGGTGTGTTCCCCGCAGTGTTACCTTAAAGTATCTGCGTTTGCTCATCCAAACTCACCAATCCTCTCAGCCCCAAGAGTGTCCAGCCTTATGTCTCATCCAGCTGTGGGTCTAGATATGGTCAATCCAGGTTGCATCAGAGACCCTGAACGGATTTTGTAAGAATTTCTCTCTCTTTCACTGTCTTTGCTTTGTGGGTTTTTTAAAGTAATGTATGTTTAGAATGGGTTTTGGCTGCTTTTCCCTGCTGTGTCGATGCCGCTTTACACCCTCTTGATTCACTTGCAGAGAGATATCGATACATAGGTTTTCAGATTCTTACTAGTCAGATATATTCTTGTGTGGTGACTAGGGTGTGTTGAGTCAAGTTCACTGAGCAGGGAGTAGGCCTTGTCTATTACATATTTGGCTTATGGAGTGGTCTCTGAGCTAATTTCAAACCCTTGTTTTATGCATCACCCCACCTCACCTTTCCCGTTAAGCAGCCCTAGTGTGTCTTCTAAAGGTGTGACTCTGTTCTGTTTTGTAATTCAGTTCAAGTGTAGCGATTTTGACATTCCCTCTATAAGCGATATCTTAGGATAAGTGACTTTTTCTGTGTGACTTATTTCACTTAGAATCATCGTACCTAAATCCACTCATCATGCTGCTAACTAGCCTTATGACATTGATTTCATGGCTGAGTGATATTCCATTGTGCCAAGTACCACCATTTCTTTATCCATTTTTCTCTTTCCTGGGATATTGAAGGTGTACCGAAGCGGAGGTTCTTGGAAACAGAGCAGCCGTAAACTTTAGGGTGCCTGTGTCTTGTTGATTTTTAGTTTTCCCAATTTATACGCCCATGAGTGGAAGTGCCCTATGCTCTCTACGCTGTGTTTATTACTTGTTTCAGGACACACCGTACTCTTCTCCAGAGTGCCTGTTGGCAATTAACATCACGCCCATCAGCGTAGCAACGCTCCCATGTCTTTATGGCCTGTCCTGCTTTTCTGGTTTTTACAATTTGTTCAGCATGGCCCTTTTGACCGAGGGCAAGCGAGACTTCTTTGTAGCGCTGATTTGCCCTTCCGGCTTGCTTGGTTGGCCAAAAAGGGCGTATGCGTTTCTTCCTGAATATATTCAGGAAAAAACGCATACGCCCTTTTTGGCCAAGGGCATCATTGTCAACGTTTTGCCGCTTTTCATATGCTTTAAAGGCGAGTCGAATCTACCTCCTGAAATCTGTTTCCTGCAAATCTGCCTTGCTTTCAAATCCTCTTCGTTGCCTTCCCTCAATATATTTGTGGACGAGAGTTCTCATTGATAACTCTGCACGTTTGTGAATTGCAGTGCCCCTGAGCTCCATTTGTCTCCTCGCTTTTTTGGGAGCTGGCCGCAAAAGCGCAGGATTGCTTCAGGCCCTATTTTGGTTCTGGGGGGCAGGCTGAGCCTGTGGTTCATTCTTCTTCCTGATGGGAAAATGGAGTGACCTATGCCTGTCTCAACACCTAAGGCTCGTCTCTCGTTGGTTCCGCATCTTCCCGTTCATCCTCAGGACAAATTGCAACCTGTACAATCAGGAGGTTAAAGGTGCTGATTCTCCAAATAAGGAGATGGTTAGTCAAGCAGCTGGAATGGTGAACCCGAGCACAATGAGAGGAGAAATGAGGTGAGTTTTAGAAACCTTTCCCGATCTCATGGCATACCATCTTCTGGGTTTCCCATGCATGTTTTGATGTAGGAAGACGCCCTTGTACCTGGAGATTTGAGACCCATGGGGTGTGTTCCCCGCAGTGTTACTTTAAAGTATCTGCGTTTGCTCACCCAACCTCACCAATCCTCTCAGCCCCAAGAGTGTCCAGCCTTCTGTCTCATCCAGCTGTGGGTCTAGATATGGTCAATCCAGGTTGCATCATAGACCCTGAACGGATTTTGTAAGAATTTCTCTCTCTTTCACTGTCTTTGTTTTGTGGGTTTTTTAAAGTAATTTATGTTTAGAATCGGGCTTGGCTGCTTTTCCCTGCTGTGTTGATGCCGCTTTACACCCTCTTGATTCACTTGCAGAGAGATATCGATACATAGGTTTTCAGATTCTTACTAGTCAGATATATTCTTGTGTGGTGACTAGGGTGTGTTGAGTCCAGTTCACTGAGCAGGGAGTAGGCCTTGTCTATTACATATTTGGCTTATGGAGCGGTCTCTGAGCTAATTTCAAACCCTTGTTTTATGCATCACCCCACCTCACCTTTCCCGTTAAGCAGCCCTAGTGTGTCTTCTAAAGGTGTGACTCTGTTCTGTTTTGTAATTCAGTTCAAGTGTAGCAATTTTGACATTCCCTCTATAAGCGATATCTTAGGATAAGTGTCTTTTTCTGTGTGACTTATTTCACTTAGAATCATCGTATCTAAATCCACTCATCATGCTGCTAACTAGCCTTATGACATTGATTTCATGGCTGAGTGATATTCCATTGTGCCAAGTACCACCATTTCTTTATCCATTTTTCTCTTTCCTGGGATATTGAAGGTGTACCGAAGTGGAGGTTCTTGGAAACAGAGCAGCCGTAAACTTTAGGGTGCCTGTGTCTTGTTGATTTTTAGTTTTCCCAATTTATACGCCCTTGAGTGGAAGTGTCCTATGCTCTCTACGCTGTGTTTATTACTTGTTTCAGGACACACCGTACTCTTCTCCAGAGTGCCTGTTGGCAATTTACATCCCGCCCATCAGCGTAGCAAGGCTCCCATGTCTCCATGGCCTGTCCTGCTTTTCTGGTTTTTACACTTTGTTCAGCATGGCCCTTTTGACCGAGGGCAAGCGAGACTTCTTTGTAGCGCTGATTTGCCCTTCCGGCTTGCTTGGTTGGCTAAAAAGGGCGTATGCGTTTTTTCCTGAATATATTCAGGAAAAAACGCATACGCCCTTTTTGGCCAAGGGCATCATTGTCAACGTTTTGCCGCTTTTCATGTGCTTTAAAGGCGAGTCGAATCTACCTCCTGAAATCTGTTTCCTGCAAATCTGCCTTGCTTTCAAATCCTCTTCGTTGCCTTCCCTCAATATATTTGTGGACGAGAGTTCTCATTTATAACTCTGCACGTTTGTGAATTGCAGTGCCCCTGAGCTCCATTTGTCTCCTCGCTTTTTTGGGAGCTGGCCGCAAAAGCGCAGGATTGCTTCAGGCCCTATTTTGGTTCTGGGGGGCAGGCTGAGCCTGTGGTTCATTCTTCTTCCTGATGGGAAAATGGAGTGACCTGTGCCTGTCCCAAAACCTAGGGCTAGTCTTTCGTTGGTTCCCCGTCTTCCCGTTCATCCTCAGGACAAATTGCAACCTGGACGAAACAGGAGGTTAAAGGTGCTGATTCTCCAAGTAGGGAGATGGTTAGTCAAGCGGCAGGAATGGCGAACCCGAGCACAAGGAGAGGAGAAATGAGGTGCGTTTTAGAAACCTTTCCCGATCTCACGGCATACAATCTTCTGGCTTTCCCATGCATGTTTTGATGTAGGAAGATTCCCTTGTACCTGGAGATTTGAGACCCATGGGGTGTGTTCCCCGCAGTGTTACTTTAAAGTATCTGCGTTTGCTCACCCAACCTCACCAATCCTCTCAGCCCCAAGAGTGTCCAGCCTTATGTCTCATCATGCTGTGGGTCTAGATATGGCCAATCCAGGTTACATCATAGACCCTGAACGGATTTTGTAAGAATTTCTCTCTCTTTCACTGTCTTTGTTTTGTGGGTTTTTTAAAGTAATTTATGTTTAGAATCGGGCTTGGCTGCTTTTCCCTGCTGTGTTGATGCCGCTTTACACCCTCTTGATTCACTTGCAGAGAGATATCGATACATAGGTTTTCAGATTCTTACTAGTCAGATATATTCTTGTGTGGTGACTAGGGTGTGTTGAGTCCAGTTCACTGAGCAGGGAGTAGGCCTTGTCTATTACATATTTGGCTTATGGAGCAGTCTCTGAGCTAATTTCAAACCCTTGTTTTATGCATCACCCCACCTCACCTTTCCCGTTAAGCAGCCCTACTGTGTCTTCTAAAGGTGTGACTCTGTTCTGTTTTGTAATTCAGTTCAAGTGTAGCGATTTTGACATTCCCTCTATAAGCGATATCTTAGGATAAGTGTCTTTTTCTGTGTGACTTATTTCACTTAGAATCATCGTACCTAAATCCACTCATCATGCTGCTAACTAGCCTTATGACATTGATTTCATGGCTGAGTGATATTCCATTGTGCCAAGTACCACCATTTCTTTATCCATTTTTCTCTTTCCTGGGATATTGAAGGTGTACCGAAGCGGAGGTTCTTGGAAACAGAGCAGCCGTAAACTTTAGGGTGCCTGTGTCTTGTTGATTTTTAGTTTTCCCAATTTATACGCCCATGAGTGGAAGTGCCCTATGCTCTCTACGCTGTGTTTATTACTTGTTTCAGGACACACCGTACTCTTCTCCAGAGTGCCTGTTGGCAATTTACATCCCGCCCATCAGCGTAGCAAGGCTCCCATGTCTCCATGGCCTGTCCTGCTTTTCTGGTTTTTACACTTTGTTCAGCATGGCCCTTTTGACCGAGGGCAAGCGAGACTTCTTTGTAGCGCTGATTTGCCCTTCCGGCTTGCTTGGTTGGCCAAAAAGGGCGTATGCGTTTTTTCCTGAATATATTCAGGAAAAAACGCATACGCCCTTTTTGGCCAAGGGCATCATTGTCAACGTTTTGCCGCTTTTCATGTGCTTTAAAGGCGAGTCGAATCTACCTCCTGAAATCTGTTTCCTGCAAATCTGCCTTGCTTTCAAATCCTCTTCGTTGCCTTCCCTCAATATATTTGTGGACGAGAGTTCTCATTTATAACTCTGCACGTTTGTGAATTGCAGTGCCCCTGAGCTCCATTTGTCTCCTCGCTTTTTTGGGAGCTGGCCGCAAAAGCGCAGGATTGCTTCAGGCCCTATTTTGGTTCTGGGGGGCAGGCTGAGCCTGTGGTTCATTCTTCTTCCTGATGGGAAAATGGAGTGACCTATGCCTGTCTCAACACCTAAGGCTCGTCTCTCGTTGGTTCCGCATCTTCCCGTTCATCCTCAGGACAAATTGCAACCTGTACAATCAGGAGGTTAAAGGTGCTGATTCTCCAAATAAGGAGATGGTTAGTCAAGCAGCTGGAATGGTGAACCCGAGCACAATGAGAGGAGAAATGAGGTGAGTTTTAGAAACCTTTCCCGATCTCATGGCATACCATCTTCTGGGTTTCCCATGCATGTTTTGATGTAGGAAGACGCCCTTGTACCTGGAGATTTGAGACCCATGGGGTGTGTTCCCCGCACTGTTACTTTAAAGTATCTGCGTTTGCTCACCCAACCTCACCAATCCTCTCAGCCCCAAGAGTGTCCAGCCTTATGTCTCATCCAGCTGTGGGTCTAGATATGGTCAATCCAGGTTGCATCATAGACCCTGAACGGATTTTGTAAGAATTTCTCTCTCTTTCACTGTCTTTGTTTTGTGGGTTTTTTAAAGTAATGTATGTTTAGAATGGGGTTTGGCTGCTTTTCCCTGCTGTGTTGATGCCGCTTTACACCCTCTTGATTCACTTGCAGAGAGATATCGATACATAGGTTTTCAGATTCTTACTAGTCAGGTATATTCTTGTGTGGTGACTAGGGTGTGTTGAGTCCAGTTCACTGAGCAGGGAGTAGGCCTTGTCTATTACATATTTGGCTTATGGAGCGGTCTCTGAGCTAATTTCAAACCCTTGTTTTATGCATCACCCCACCTCACCTTTCCGGTTAAGCAGCCATAGTGTGTCTTCTAAAGGTGTGACTCTGTTCTGTTTTGTAATTCAGTTCAAGTGTAGCGATTTTGACATTCCCTCTATAAGCGATATCTTAGGATAAGTGTCTTTTTCTGTGTGACTTATTTCACTTAGAATCATCGTACCTAAATCCACTCATCATGCTGCTAACTAGCCTTATGACATTGATTTCATGGCTGAGTGATATTCCATTGTGCCAAGTACCACCATTTCTTTATCCATTTTTCTCTTTCCTGGGATATTGAAGGTGTACCGAAGCGGAGGTTCTTGGAAACAGAGCAGCCGTAAACTTTAGGGTGCCTGTGTCTTGTTGATTTTTAGTTTTCCCAATTTATACGCCCATGAGTGGAAGTGCCCTATGCTCTCTACGCTGTGTTTATTACTTGTTTCAGGACACACCGTACTCTTCTCCAGAGTGCCTGTTGGCAATTTACATCCCGCCCATCAGGGTAGCAAGGCTCCCATGTCTCCATGGCCTGTCCTGCTTTTCTGGTTTTTACACTTTGTTCAGCATGGCCCTTTTGACCGAGGGCAAGCGAGACTTCTTTGTAGCGCTGATTTGCCCTTCCGGCTTGCTTGGTTGGCCAAAAAGGGCGTATGCGTTTTTTCCTGAATATATTCAGGAAAAAACGCATACGCCCTTTTTGGCCAAGGGCATCATTGTCAACGTTTTGCCGCTTTTCATGTGCTTTAAAGGCGAGTCGAATCTACCTCCTGAAATCTGTTTCCTGCAAATCTGCCTTGCTTTCAAATCCTCTTCGTTGCCTTCCCTCAATATATTTGTGGACGAGAGTTCTCATTTATAACTCTGCACGTTTGTGAATTGCAGTGCCCCTGAGCTCCATTTGTCTCCTCGCTTTTTTGGGAGCTGGCCGCAAAAGCGCAGGATTGCTTCAGGCCCTATTTTGGTTCTGGGGGGCAGGCTGAGCCTGTGGTTCATTCTTCTTCCTGATGGGAAAATGGAGTGACCTATGCCTGTCCCAACACCTAGGGCTCGTCTCTCGTTGGTTCCGTGTCTTCCTGTTCATCCTCAGGACAAATTGCAACCTGTACAATCAGGAGGTTAAAGGTGCTGATTCTCCAAGTAGGGAGATGGTTAGTCAAGCGGCTGGAATGGCGAACCCGAGCACAAGGAGAGGAGAAATGAGGTGCGTTGTAGAAACCTTTCCCGATCTCATGGCATACCATCTTCTGGTTTTCCCATGCATGTTTTGATGTAGGAAGATTCCCTTGTACCTGGAGATTTGAGACCCATGGGGTGTGTTCCCCGCAGTGTTACTTTAAAGTATCTGCGTTTGCTAACCCAACCTCACCAATCCTCTCAGCCCCAAGAGTGTCCAGCCTTCTGTCTCATCCAGCTGTGGGTCTAGATATGGTCAATCCAGGTTGCATCAGAGACCCTGAACGGATTTTGTAAGAATTTCTCTCTCTTTCACTGTCTTTGTTTTGTGGGTTTTTTAAAGTAATTTATGTTTAGAATCGGGCTTGGCTGCTTTTCCCTGCTGTGTTGATGCCGCTTTACACACTCTTGATTCACTTGCAGAGAGATATCGATACATAGGTTTTCAGATTCTTACTAGTCAGATATATTCTTGTGTGGTGACTAGGGTGTGTTGAGTCCAGTTCACTGAGCAGGGAGTAGGCCTTGTCTATTACATATTTGGCTTATGGAGCGGTCTCTGAGCTAATTTCAAACCCTTGTTTTATGCATCACCCCACCTCACCTTTCCCGTTAAGCAGCCCTAGTGTGTCTTCTAAAGGTGTGACTCTGTTCTGTTTTGTAATTCAGTTCAAGTGTAGCAATTTTGACATTCCCTCTATAAGCGATATCTTAGGATAAGTGTCTTTTTCTGTGTGACTTATTTCACTTAGAATCATCGTATCTAAATCCACTCATCATGCTGCTAACTAGCCTTATGACATTGATTTCATGGCTGAGTGATATTCCATTGTGCCAAGTACCACCATTTCTTTATCCATTTTTCTCTTTCCTGGGATATTGAAGGTGTACCGAAGTGGAGGTTCTTGGAAACAGAGCAGCCGTAAACTTTAGGGTGCCTGTGTCTTGTTGATTTTTAGTTTTCCCAATTTATACGCCCTTGAGTGGAAGTGCCCTATGCTCTCTACGCTGTGTTTATTACTTGTTTCAGGACACACCGTACTCTTCTCCAGAGTGCCTGTTGGCAATTTACATCCCGCCCATCAGCGTAGCAAGGCTCCCATGTCTCCATGGCCTGTCCTGCTTTTCTGGTTTTTACACTTTGTTCAGCATGGCCCTTTTGACCGAGGGCAAGCGAGACTTCTTTGTAGCGCTGATTTGCCCTTCCGGCTTGCTTGGTTGGCTAAAAAGGGCGTATGCGTTTTTTCCTGAATATATTCAGGAAAAAACGCATACGCCCTTTTTGGCCAAGGGCATCATTGTCAACGTTTTGCCGCTTTTCATGTGCTTTAAAGGCGAGTCGAATCTACCTCCTGAAATCTGTTTCCTGCAAATCTGCCTTGCTTTCAAATCCTCTTCGTTGCCTTCCCTCAATATATTTGTGGACGAGAGTTCTCATTTATAACTCTGCACGTTTGTGAATTGCAGTGCCCCTGAGCTCCATTTGTCTCCTCGCTTTTTTGGGAGCTGGCCGCAAAAGCGCAGGATTGCTTCAGGCCCTATTTTGGTTCTGGGGGGCAGGCTGAGCCTGTGGTTCATTCTTCTTCCTGTTGGGAAAATGGAGTGACCTATGCCTGTCCCAACACCTAGGGCTCGTCTCTCGTTGGTTCCGTGTCTTCCTGTTCATCCTCAGGACAAATTGCAACCTGTACAATCAGGAGGTTAAAGGTGCTGATTCTCCAAGTAGGGAGATGGTTAGTCAAGCGGCTGGAATGGCGAACCCGAGCACAAGGAGAGGAGAAATGAGGTGCGTTGTAGAAACCTTTCCCGATCTCATGGCATACCATCTTCTGGTTTTCCCATGCATGTTTTGATGTAGGAAGATTCCCTTGTACCTGGAGATTTGAGACCCATGGGGTGTGTTCCCCGCAGTGTTACTTTAAAGTATCTGCGTTTGCTAACCCAACCTCACCAATCCTCTCAGCCCCAAGAGTGTCCAGCCTTCTGTCTCATCCAGCTGTGGGTCTAGATATGGTCAATCCAGGTTGCATCAGAGACCCTGAACGGATTTTGTAAGAATTTCTCTCTCTTTCACTGTCTTTGTTTTGTGGGTTTTTTAAAGTAATTTATGTTTAGAATCGGGCTTGGCTGCTTTTCCCTGCTGTGTTGATGCCGCTTTACACCCTCTTGATTCACTTGCAGAGAGATATCGATACATAGGTTTTCAGATTCTTACTAGTCAGATATATTCTTGTGTGGTGACTAGGGTGTGTTGAGTCCAGTTCACTGAGCAGGGAGTAGGCCTTGTCTATTACATATTTGGCTTATGGAGCGGTCTCTGAGCTAATTTCAAACCCTTGTTTTATGCATCACCCCACCTCACCTTTCCCGTTAAGCAGCCCTAGTGTGTCTTCTAAAGGTGTGACTCTGTTCTGTTTTGTAATTCAGTTCAAGTGTAGCAATTTTGACATTCCCTCTATAAGCGATATCTTAGGATAAGTGTCTTTTTCTGTGTGACTTATTTCACTTAGAATCATCGTATCTAAATCCACTCATCATGCTGCTAACTAGCCTTATGACATTGATTTCATGGCTGAGTGATATTCCATTGTGCCAAGTACCACCATTTCTTTATCCATTTTTCTCTTTCCTGGGATATTGAAGGTGTACCGAAGTGGAGGTTCTTGGAAACAGAGCAGCCGTAAACTTTAGGGTGCCTGTGTCTTGTTGATTTTTAGTTTTCCCAATTTATACGCCCTTGAGTGGAAGTGCCCTATGCTCTCTACGCTGTGTTTATTACTTGTTTCAGGACACACCGTACTCTTCTCCAGAGTGCCTGTTGGCAATTTACATCCCGCCCATCAGCGTAGCAAGGCTCCCATGTCTCCATGGCCTGTCCTGCTTTTCTGGTTTTTACACTTTGTTCAGCATGGCCCTTTTGACCGAGGGCAAGCGAGACTTCTTTGTAGCGCTGATTTGTCCTTCCGGCTTGCTTGGTTGGCTAAAAAGGGCGTATGCGTTTTTTCCTGAATATATTCAGGAAAAAACGCATACGCCCTTTTTGGCCAAGGGCATCATTGTCAACGTTTTGCCGCTTTTCATGTGCTTTAAAGGCGAGTCGAATCTACCTCCTGAAATCTGTTTCCTGCAAATCTGCCTTGCTTTCAAATCCTCTTCGTTGCCTTCCCTCAATATATTTGTGGACGAGAGTTCTCATTTATAACTCTGCACGTTTGTGAATTGCAGTGCCCCTGAGCTCCATTTGTCTCCTCGCTTTTTTGGGAGCTGGCCGCAAAAGCGCAGGATTGCTTCAGGCCCTATTTTGGTTCTGGGGGGCAGGCTGAGCCTGTGGTTCATTCTTCTTCCTGATGGGAAAATGGAGTGACCTATGCCTGTCCCAACACCTAGGGCTCGTCTCTCGTTGGTTCCGTGTCTTCCTGTTCATCCTCAGGACAAATTGCAACCTGTACAATCAGGAGGTTAAAGGTGCTGATTCTCCAAGTAGGGAGATGGTTAGTCAAGCGGCTGGAATGGCGAACCCGAGCACAAGGAGAGGAGAAATGAGGTGCGTTGTAGAAACCTTTCCCGATCTCATGGCATACCATCTTCTGGTTTTCCCATGCATGTTTTGATGTAGGAAGATTCCCTTGTACCTGGAGATTTGAGACCCATGGGGTGTGTTCCCCGCAGTGTTACTTTAAAGTATCTGCGTTTGCTCACCCAACCTCACCAATCCTCTCAGCCCCAAGAGTGTCCAGCCTTCTGTCTCATCCAGCTGTGGGTCTAGATATGGTCAATCCAGGTTGCATCATAGACCCTGAACGGATTTTGTAAGAATTTCTCTCTCTTTCACTGTCTTTGTTTTGTGGGTTTTTTAAAGTAATTTATGTTTAGAATCGGGCTTGGCTGCTTTTCCCTGCTGTGTTGATGCCGCTTTACACCCTCTTGATTCACTTGCAGAGAGATATCGATACATAGGTTTTCAGATTCTTACTAGTCAGATATATTCTTGTGTGGTGACTAGGGTGTGTTGAGTCCAGTTCACTGAGCAGGGAGTAGGCCTTGTCTATTACATATTTGGCTTATGGAGCGGTCTCTGAGCTAATTTCAAACCCTTGTTTTATGCATCACCCCACCTCACCTTTCCCGTTAAGCAGCCATAGTGTGTCTTCTAAAGGTGTGACTCTGTTCTGTTTTGTAATTCAGTTCAAGTGTAGCAATTTTGACATTCCCTCTATAAGCGATATCTTAGGATAAGTGTCTTTTTCTGTGTGACTTATTTCACTTAGAATCATCGTATCTAAATCCACTCATCATGCTGCTAACTAGCCTTATGACATTGATTTCATGGCTGAGTGATATTCCATTGTGCCAAGTACCACCATTTCTTTATCCATTTTTCTCTTTCCTGGGATATTGAAGGTGTACCGAAGTGGAGGTTCTTGGAAACAGAGCAGCCGTAAACTTTAGGGTGCCTGTGTCTTGTTGATTTTTAGTTTTCCCAATTTATACGCCCTTGAGTGGAAGTGCCCTATGCTCTCTACGCTGTGTTTATTACTTGTTTCAGGACACACCGTACTCTTCTCCAGAGTGCCTGTTGGCAATTTACATCCCGCCCATCAGCGTAGCAAGGCTCCCATGTCTCCATGGCCTGTCCTGCTTTTCTGGTTTTTACACTTTGTTCAGCATGGCCCTTTTGACCGAGGGCAAGCGAGACTTCTTTGTAGCGCTGATTTGCCCTTCCGGCTTGCTTGGTTGGCTAAAAAGGGCGTATGCGTTTTTTCCTGAATATATTCAGGAAAAAACGCATACGCCCTTTTTGGCCAAGGGCATCATTGTCAACGTTTTGCCGCTTTTCATGTGCTTTAAAGGCGAGTCGAATCTACCTCCTGAAATCTGTTTCCTGCAAATCTGCCTTGCTTTCAAATCCTCTTCGTTGCCTTCCCTCAATATATTTGTGGACGAGAGTTCTCATTTATAACTCTGCACGTTTGTGAATTGCAGTGCCCCTGAGCTCCATTTGTCTCCTCGCTTTTTTGGGAGCTGGCCGCAAAAGCGCAGGATTGCTTCAGGCCCTATTTTGGTTCTGGGGGGCAGGCTGAGCCTGTGGTTCATTCTTCTTCCTGATGGGAAAATGGAGTGACCTGTGCCTGTCCCAAAACCTAGGGCTAGTCTTTCGTTGGTTCCCCGTCTTCCCGTTCATCCTCAGGACAAATTGCAACCTGGACGAAACAGTAGGTTAAAGGTGCTGATTCTCCAAGTAGGGAGATGGTTAGTCAAGCGGCAGGAATGGCGAACCCGAGCACAAGGAGAGGAGAAATGAGGTGCGTTTTAGAAACCTTTCCCGATCTCACGGCATACCATCTTCTGGCTTTCCCATGCATGTTTTGATGTAGGAAGATTCCCTTGTACCTGGAGATTTGAGACCCATGGGGTGTGTTCCCCGCAGTGTTACTTTAAAGTATCTGCGTTTGCTCACCCAACCTCACCAATCCTCTCAGCCCCAAGAGTGTCCAGCCTTATGTCTCATCAAGCTGTGGGTCTAGATATGGCCAATCCAGGTTGCATCATAGACCCTGAACGGATTTTGTAAGAATTTCTCTCTCTTTCACTGTCTTTGTTTTGTGGGTTTTTTAAAGTAATTTATGTTTAGAATCGGGCTTGGCTGCTTTTCCCTGCTGTGTTGATGCCGCTTTACACCCTCTTGATTCACTTGCAGAGAGATATCGATACATAGGTTTTCAGATTCTTACTAGTCAGATATATTCTTGTGTGGTGACTAGGGTGTGTTGAGTCCAGTTCACTGAGCAGGGAGTAGGCCTTGTCTATTACATATTTGGCTTATGGAGTGGTCTCTGAGCTAATTTCAAACCCTTGTTTTATGCATCACCCCACCTCACCTTTCCCGTTAAGCAGCCCTACTGTGTCTTCTAAAGGTGTGACTCTGTTCTGTTTTGTAATTCAGTTCAAGTGTAGCGATTTTGACATTCCCTCTATAAGCGATATCTTAGGATAAGTGTCTTTTTCTGTGTGACTTATTTCACTTAGAATCATCGTACCTAAATCCACTCATCATGCTGCTAACTAGCCTTATGACATTGATTTCATGGCTGAGTGATATTCCATTGTGCCAAGTACCACCATTTCTTTATCCATTTTTCTCTTTCCTGGGATATTGAAGGTGTACCGAAGCGGAGGTTCTTGGAAACAGAGCAGCCGTAAACTTTAGGGTGCCTGTGTCTTGTTGATTTTTAGTTTTCCCAATTTATACGCCCATGAGTGGAAGTGCCCTATGCTCTCTACGCTGTGTTTATTACTTGTTTCAGGACACACCGTACTCTTCTCCAGAGTGCCTGTTGGCAATTTACATCCCGCCCATCAGCGTAGCAAGGCTCCCATGTCTCCATGGCCTGTCCTGCTTTTCTGGTTTTTACACTTTGTTCAGCATGGCCCTTTTGACCGAGGGCAAGCGAGACTTCTTTGTAGCGCTGATTTGCCCTTCCGGCTTGCTTGGTTGGCCAAAAAGGGCGTATGCGTTTTTTCCTGAATATATTCAGGAAAAAACGCATACGCCCTTTTTAGCCAAGGGCATCATTGTCAACGTTTTGCCGCTTTTCATGTGCTTTAAAGGCGAGTCGAATCTACCTCCTGAAATCTGTTTCCTGCAAATCTGCCTTGCTTTCAAATCCTCTTCGTTGCCTTCCCTCAATATATTTGTGGACGAGAGTTCTCATTTATAACTCTGCACGTTTGTGAATTGCAGTGCCCCTGAGCTCCATTTGTCTCCTCGCTTTTTTGGGAGCTGGCCGCAAAAGCGCAGGATTGCTTCAGGCCCTATTTTGGTTCTGGGGGGCAGGCTGAGCCTGTGGTTCATTCTTCTTCCTGATGGGAAAATGGAGTGACCTGTGCCTGTCCCAAAACCTAGGGCTAGTCTTTCGTTGGTTCCCCGTCTTCCCGTTCATCCTCAGGACAAATTGCAACCTGGACGAAACAGTAGGTTAAAGGTGCTGATTCTCCAAGTAGGGAGATGGTTAGTCAAGCGGCAGGAATAGCGAACCCGAGCACAAGGAGAGGAGAAATGAGGTGCGTTTTAGAAACCTTTCCCGATCTCACGGCATACCATCTTCTGGCTTTCCCATGCATGTTTTGATGTAGGAAGATTCCCTTGTACCTGGAGATTTGAGACCCATGGGGTGTGTTCCCCGCAGTGTTACTTTAAAGTATCTGCGTTTGCTCACCCAACCTCACCAATCCTCTCAGCCCCAAGAGTGTCCAGCCTTATGTCTCATCAAGCTGTGGGTCTAGATATGGCCAATCCAGGTTGCATCATAGACCCTGAACGGATTTTGTAAGAATTTCTCTCTCTTTCACTGTCTTTGTTTTGTGGGTTTTTTAAAGTAATTTATGTTTAGAATCGGGCTTGGCTGCTTTTCCCTGCTGTGTTGATGCCGCTTTACACCCTCTTGATTCACTTGCAGAGAGATATCGATACATAGGTTTTCAGATTCTTACTAGTCAGATATATTCTTGTGTGGTGACTAGGGTGTGTTGAGTCCAGTTCACTGAGCAGGGAGTAGGCCTTGTCTATTACATATTTGGCTTATGGAGTGGTCTCTGAGCTAATTTCAAACCCTTGTTTTATGCATCACCCCACCTCACCTTTCCCGTTAAGCAGCCCTACTGTGTCTTCTAAAGGTGTGACTCTGTTCTGTTTTGTAATTCAGTTCAAGTGTAGCGATTTTGACATTCCCTCTATAAGCGATATCTTAGGATAAGTGTCTTTTTCTGTGTGACTTATTTCACTTAGAATCATCGTACCTAAATCCACTCATCATGCTGCTAACTAGCCTTATGACATTGATTTCATGGCTGAGTGATATTCCATTGTGCCAAGTACCACCATTTCTTTATCCATTTTTCTCTTTCCTGGGATATTGAAGGTGTACCGAAGCGGAGGTTCTTGGAAACAGAGCAGCCGTAAACTTTAGGGTGCCTGTGTCTTGTTGATTTTTAGTTTTCCCAATTTATACGCCCATGAGTGGAAGTGCCCTATGCTCTCTACGCTGTGTTTATTACTTGTTTCAGGACACACCGTACTCTTCTCCAGAGTGCCTGTTGGCAATTTACATCCCGCCCATCAGCGTAGCAAGGCTCCCATGTCTCCATGGCCTGTCCTGCTTTTCTGGTTTTTACACTTTGTTCAGCATGGCCCTTTTGACCGAGGGCAAGCGAGACTTCTTTGTAGCGCTGATTTGTCCTTCCGGCTTGCTTGGTTGGCTAAAAAGGGCGTATGCGTTTTTTCCTGAATATATTCAGGAAAAAACGCATACGCCCTTTTTGGCCAAGGGCATCATTGTCAACGTTTTGCCGCTTTTCATGTGCTTTAAAGGCGAGTCGAATCTACCTCCTGAAATCTGTTTCCTGCAAATCTGCCTTGCTTTCAAATCCTCTTCGTTGCCTTCCCTCAATATATTTGTGGACGAGAGTTCTCATTTATAACTCTGCACGTTTGTGAATTGCAGTGCCCCTGAGCTCCATTTGTCTCCTCGCTTTTTTGGGAGCTGGCCGCAAAAGCGCAGGATTGCTTCAGGCCCTATTTTGGTTCTGGGGGGCAGGCTGAGCCTGTGGTTCATTCTTCTTCCTGATGGGAAAATGGAGTGACCTATGCCTGTCCCAACACCTAGGGCTCGTCTCTCGTTGGTTCCGTGTCTTCCTGTTCATCCTCAGGACAAATTGCAACCTGTACAATCAGGAGGTTAAAGGTGCTGATTCTCCAAGTAGGGAGATGGTTAGTCAAGCGGCTGGAATGGCGAACCCGAGCACAAGGAGAGGAGAAATGAGGTGCGTTGTAGAAACCTTTCCCGATCTCATGGCATACCATCTTCTGGTTTTCCCATGCATGTTTTGATGTAGGAAGATTCCCTTGTACCTGGAGATTTGAGACCCATGGGGTGTGTTCCCCGCAGTGTTACTTTAAAGTATCTGCGTTTGCTCACCCAACCTCACCAATCCTCTCAGCCCCAAGAGTGTCCAGCCTTCTGTCTCATCCAGCTGTGGGTCTAGATATGGTCAATCCAGGTTGCATCATAGACCCTGAACGGATTTTGTAAGAATTTCTCTCTCTTTCACTGTCTTTGTTTTGTGGGTTTTTTAAAGTAATTTATGTTTAGAATCGGGCTTGGCTGCTTTTCCCTGCTGTGTTGATGCCGCTTTACACCCTCTTGATTCACTTGCAGAGAGATATCGATACATAGGTTTTCAGATTCTTACTAGTCAGATATATTCTTGTGTGGTGACTAGGGTGTGTTGAGTCCAGTTCACTGAGCAGGGAGTAGGCCTTGTCTATTACATATTTGGCTTATGGAGCGGTCTCTGAGCTAATTTCAAACCCTTGTTTTATGCATCACCCCACCTCACCTTTCCCGTTAAGCAGCCATAGTGTGTCTTCTAAAGGTGTGACTCTGTTCTGTTTTGTAATTCAGTTCAAGTGTAGCAATTTTGACATTCCCTCTATAAGCGATATCTTAGGATAAGTGTCTTTTTCTGTGTGACTTATTTCACTTAGAATCATCGTATCTAAATCCACTCATCATGCTGCTAACTAGCCTAATGACATTGATTTCATGGCTGAGTGATATTCCATTGTGCCAAGTACCACCATTTCTTTATCCATTTTTCTCTTTCCTGGGATATTGAAGGTGTACCGAAGTGGAGGTTCTTGGAAACAGAGCAGCCGTAAACTTTAGGGTGCCTGTGTCTTGTTGATTTTTAGTTTTCCCAATTTATACGCCCTTGAGTGGAAGTGCCCTATGCTCTCTACGCTGTGTTTATTACTTGTTTCAGGACACACCGTACTCTTCTCCAGAGTGCCTGTTGGCAATTTACATCCCGCCCATCAGCGTAGCAAGGCTCCCATGTCTCCATGGCCTGTCCTGCTTTTCTGGTTTTTACACTTTGTTCAGCATGGCCCTTTTGACCGAGGGCAAGCGAGACTTCTTTGTAGCACTGATTTGCCCTTCCGGCTTGCTTGGTTGGCTAAAAAGGGCGTATGCGTTTTTTCCTGAATATATTCAGGAAAAAACGCATACGCCCTTTTTGGCCAAGGGCATCATTGTCAACGTTTTGCCGCTTTTCATGTGCTTTAAAGGCGAGTCGAATCTACCTCCTGAAATCTGTTTCCTGCAAATCTGCCTTGCTTTCAAATCCTCTTCGTTGCCTTCCCTCAATATATTTGTGGACGAGAGTTCTCATTTCTAACTCTGCACGTTTGTGAATTGCAGTGCCCCTGAGCTCCATTTGTCTCCTCGCTTTTTTGGGAGCTGGCCGCAAAAGCGCAGGATTGCTTCAGGCCCTATTTTGGTTCTGGGGGGCAGGCTGAGCCTGTGGTTCATTCTTCTTCCTGATGGGAAAATGGAGTGACCTGTGCCTGTCCCAAAACCTAGGGCTAGTCTTTCGTTGGTTCCCCGTCTTCCCGTTCATCCTCAGGACAAATTGCAACCTGGACGAAACAGTAGGTTAAAGGTGCTGATTCTCCAAGTAGGGAGATGGTTAGTCAAGCGGCAGGAATGGCGAACCCGAGCACAAGGAGAGGAGAAATGAGGTGCGTTTTAGAAACCTTTCCCGATCTCACGGCATACCATCTTCTGGCTTTCCCATGCATGTTTTGATGTAGGAAGATTCCCTTGTACCTGGAGATTTGAGACCCATGGGGTGTGTTCCCCGCAGTGTTACTTTAAAGTATCTGCGTTTGCTCACCCAACCTCACCAATCCTCTCAGCCCCAAGAGTGTCCAGCCTTATGTCTCATCAAGCTGTGGGTCTAGATATGGCCAATCCAGGTTGCATCATAGACCCTGAACGGATTTTGTAAGAATTTCTCTCTCTTTCACTGTCTTTGTTTTGTGGGTTTTTTAAAGTAATTTATGTTTAGAATCGGGCTTGGCTGCTTTTCCCTGCTGTGTTGATGCCGCTTTACACCCTCTTGATTCACTTGCAGAGAGATATCGATACATAGGTTTTCAGATTCTTACTAGTCAGATATATTCTTGTGTGGTGACTAGGGTGTGTTGAGTCCAGTTCACTGAGCAGGGAGTAGGCCTTGTCTATTGCATATTTGGCTTATGGAGTGGTCTCTGAGCTAATTTCAAACCCTTGTTTTATGCATCACCCCACCTCACCTTTCCCGTTAAGCAGCCCTACTGTGTCTTCTAAAGGTGTGACTCTGTTCTGTTTTGTAATTCAGTTCAAGTGTAGCGATTTTGACATTCCCTCTATAAGCGATATCTTAGGATAAGTGTCTTTTTCTGTGTGACTTATTTCACTTAGAATCATCGTACCTAAATCCACTCATCATGCTGGTAACTAGCCTTATGACATTGATTTCATGGCTGAGTGATATTCCATTGTGCCAAGTACCACCATTTCTTTATCCATTTTTCTCTTTCCTGGGATATTGAAGGTGTACCGAAGCGGAGGTTCTTGGCAACAGAGCAGCCGTAAAGTTTGGGGTGCCTGTGTCTTGTTGATTTTTAGTTTTCCCAATTTATACGCCCATGAGTGGAAGTGCCCTATGCTCTCTACGCTGTGTTTATTACTTGTTTCAGGACACACCGTACTCTTCTCCAGAGTGCCTGTTGGCAATTTACATCCCGCCCATCAGCGTAGCAAGGCTCCCATGTCTCCATGGCCTGTCCTGCTTTTCTGGTTTTTACACTTTGTTCAGCATGGCCCTTTTGACCGAGGGCAAGCGAGACTTCTTTGTAGCGCTGATTTGCCCTTCCGGCTTGCTTGGTTGGCCAAAAAGGGCGTATGCGTTTTTTCCTGAATATATTCAGGAAAAAACGCATACGCCCTTTTTGGCCAAGGGCATCATTGTCAACGTTTTGCCGCTTTTCATGTGCTTTAAAGGCGAGTCGAATCTACCTCCTGAAATCTGTTTCCTGCAAATCTGCCTTGCTTTCAAATCCTCTTCGTTGCCTTCCCTCAATATATTTGTGGACGAGAGTTCTCATTTATAACTCTGCACGTTTGTGAATTGCAGTGCCCCTGAGCTCCATTTGTCTCCTCGCTTTTTTGGGAGCTGGCCGCAAAAGCGCAGGATTGCTTCAGGCCCTATTTTGGTTCTGGGGGGCAGGCTGAGCCTGTGGTTCATTCTTCTTCCTGATGGGAAAATGGAGTGACCTATGCCTGTCCCAACACCTAGGGCTCGTCTCTCGTTGGTTCCGTGTCTTCCTGTTCATCCTCAGGACAAATTGCAACCTGTACAATCAGGAGGTTAAAGGTGCTGATTCTCCAAGTAGGGAGATGGTTAGTCAAGCGGCTGGAATGGCGAACCCGAGCACAAGGAGAGGAGAAATGAGGTGCGTTGTAGAAACCTTTCCCGATCTCATGGCATACCATCTTCTGGTTTTCCCATGCATGTTTTGATGTAGGAAGATTCCCTTGTACCTGGAGATTTGAGACCCATGGGGTGTGTTCCCCGCAGTGTTACTTTAAAGTATCTGCGTTTGCTCACCCAGCCTCACCAATCCTCTCAGCCCCAAGAGTGTCCAGCCTTCTGTCTCATCCAGCTGTGGGTCTAGATATGGTCAATCCAGGTTGCATCATAGACCCTGAACGGATTTTGTAAGAATTTCTCTCTCTTTCACTGTCTTTGTTCTGTGGGTTTTTTAAAGTAATTTATGTTTAGAATCGGGCTTGGCTGCTTTTCCCTGCTGTGTTGATGCCGCTTTACACCCTCTTGATTCACTTGCAGAGAGATATCGATACATAGGTTTTCAGATTCTTACTAGTCAGATATATTCTTGTGTGGTGACTAGGGTGTGTTGAGTCCAGTTCACTGAGCAGGGAGTAGGCCTTGTCTATTACATATTTGGCTTATGGAGCGGTCTCTGAGCTAATTTCAAACCCTTGTTTTATGCATCACCCCACCTCACCTTTCCCGTTAAGCAGCCATAGTGTGTCTTCTAAAGGTGTGACTCTGTTCTGTTTTGTAATTCAGTTCAAGTGTAGCAATTTTGACATTCCCTCTATAAGCGATATCTTAGGATAAGTGTCTTTTTCTGTGTGACTTATTTCACTTAGAATCATCGTATCTAAATCCACTCATCATGCTGCTAACTAGCCTTATGACATTGATTTCATGGCTGAGTGATATTCCATTGTGCCAAGTACCACCATTTCTTTATCCATTTTTCTCTTTCCTGGGATATTGAAGGTGTACCGAAGTGGAGGTTCTTGGAAACAGAGCAGCCGTAAACTTTAGGGTGCCTGTGTCTTGTTGATTTTTAGTTTTCCCAATTTATACGCCCTTGAGTGGAAGTGCCCTATGCTCTCTACGCTGTGTTTATTACTTGTTTCAGGACACACCGTACTCTTCTCCAGAGTGCCTGTTGGCAATTTACATCCCGCCCATCAGCGTAGCAAGGCTCCCATGTCTCCATGGCCTGTCCTGCTTTTCTGGTTTTTACACTTTGTTCAGCATGGCCCTTTTGACCGAGGGCAAGCGAGACTTCTTTGTAGCGCTGATTTGCCCTTCCGGCTTGCTTGGTTGGCTAAAAAGGGCGTATGCGTTTTTTCCTGAATATATTCAGGAAAAAACGCATACGCCCTTTTTGGCCAAGGGCATCATTGTCAACGTTTTGCCGCTTTTCATGTGCTTTAAAGGCGAGTCGAATCTACCTCCTGAAATCTGTTTCCTGCAAATCTGCCTTGCTTTCAAATCCTCTTCGTTGCCTTCCCTCAATATATTTGTGGACGAGAGTTCTCATTTATAACTCTGCACGTTTGTGAATTGCAGTGCCCCTGAGCTCCATTTGTCTCCTCGCTTTTTTGGGAGCTGGCCGCAAAAGCGCAGGATTGCTTCAGGCCCTATTTTGGTTCTGGGGGGCAGGCTGAGCCTGTGGTTCATTCTTCTTCCTGATGGGAAAATGGAGTGACCTGTGCCTGTCCCAAAACCTAGGGCTAGTCTTTCGTTGGTTCCCCGTCTTCCCGTTCATCCTCAGGACAAATTGCAACCTGGACGAAACAGTAGGTTAAAGGTGCTGATTCTCCAAGTAGGGAGATGGTTAGTCAAGCGGCAGGAATGGCGAACCCGAGCACAAGGAGAGGAGAAATGAGGTGCGTTTTAGAAACCTTTCCCGATCTCACGGCATACCATCTTCTGGCTTTCCCATGCATGTTTTGATGTAGGAAGATTCCCTTGTACCTGGAGATTTGAGACCCATGGGGTGTGTTCCCCGCAGTGTTACTTTAAAGTATCTGCGTTTGCTCACCCAACCTCACCAATCCTCTCAGCCCCAAGAGTGTCCAGCCTTATGTCTCATCAAGCTGTGGGTCTAGATATGGCCAATCCAGGTTGCATCATAGACCCTGAACGGATTTTGTAAGAATTTCTCTCTCTTTCACTGTCTTTGTTTTGTGGGTTTTTTAAAGTAATTTATGTTTAGAATCGGGCTTGGCTGCTTTTCCCTGCTGTGTTGATGCCGCTTTACACCCTCTTGATTCACTTGCAGAGAGATATCGATACATAGGTTTTCAGATTCTTACTAGTCAGATATATTCTTGTGTGGTGACTAGGGTGTGTTGAGTCCAGTTCACTGAGCAGGGAGTAGGCCTTGTCTATTACATATTTGGCTTATGGAGTGGTCTCTGAGCTAATTTCAAACCCTTGTTTTATGCATCACCCCACCTCACCTTTCCCGTTAAGCAGCCCTAGTGTGTCTTCTAAAGGTGTGACTCTGTTCTGTTTTGTAATTCAGTTCAAGTGTAGCGATTTTGACATTCCCTCTATAAGCGATATCTTAGGATAAGTGTCTTTTTCTGTGTGACTTATTTCACTTAGAATCATCGTACCTAAATCCACTCATCATGCTGCTAACTAGCCTTATGACATTGATTTCATGGCTGAGTGATATTCCATTGTGCCAAGTACCACCATTTCTTTATCCATTTTTCTCTTTCCTGGGATATTGAAGATGTACCGAAGCGGAGGTTCTTGGAAACAGAGCAGCCGTAAACTTTAGGGTGCCTGTGTCTTGTTGATTTTTAGTTTTCCCAATTTATACGCCCATGAGTGGAAGTGCCCTATGCTCTCTACGCTGTGTTTATTACTTGTTTCAGGACACACCGTACTCTTCTCCAGAGTGCCTGTTGGCAATTTACATCCCGCCCATCAGCGTAGCAAGGCTCCCATGTCTCCATGGCCTGTCCTGCTTTTCTGGTTTTTACACTTTGTTCAGCATGGCCCTTTTGACCGAGGGCAAGCGAGACTTCTTTGTAGCGCTGATTTGCCCTTCCGGCTTGCTTGGTTGGCCAAAAAGGGCGTATGCGTTTTTTCCTGAATATATTCAGGAAAAAACGCATACGCCCTTTTTGGCCAAGGGCATCATTGTCAACGTTTTGCAGCTTTTCATGTGCTTTAAAGGCGAGTCGAATCTACCTCCTGAAATCTGTTTCCTGGATATCTGCCTTGCTTTCAAATCCTCTTCGTTGCCTTCCCTCAATATATTTGTGGACGAGAGTTCTCATTTATAACTCTGCACGTTTGTGAATTGCAGTGCCCCTGAGCTCCATTTGTCTCCTCGCTTTTTTGGGAGCTGGCCGCAAAAGCGCAGGATTGCTTCAGGCCCTATTTTGGTTCTGGGGGGCAGGCTGAGCCTGTGGTTCATTCTTCTTCCTGATGGGAAAATGGAGTGACCTGTGCCTGTCCCAACACCTAGGGCTAGTCTTTCGTTGGTTCCCCGTCTTCCCGTTCATCCTCAGGACAAATTGCAACCTGGACGAAACAGTAGGTTAAAGGTGCTGATTCTCCAAGTAGGGAGATGGTTAGTCAAGCGGCTGGAATGGCGAACCCGAGCACAAGGAGAGGAGAAATGAGGTGCGTTTTAGAAACCTTTCCCGATCTCACGGCATACCATCTTCTGGGTTTCCCATGCATGTTTTGATGTAGGAAGATTCCCTTGTACCTGGAGATTTGAGACCCATGGGGTGTGTTCCCCGCAGTGTTACTTTAAAGTATCTGCGTTTGCTCACCCAACCTCACCAATCCTCTCAGCCCCAAGAGTGTCCAGCCTTATGTCTCATCCAGCTGTGGGTCTAGATAGGTCAATCCAGGTTGCATCATAGACCCTGAACGGATTTTGTAAGAATTTCTCTCTCTTTCACTGTCTTTGTTTTGTGGGTTTTTTTAAGTAATTTATGTTTAGAATCGGGCTTGGCTGCTTTTCCCTGCTGTGTTGATGCCGCTTTACACCCTCTTGATTCACTTGCAGAGAGATATCGATACATAGGTTTTCAGATTCTTACTAGTCAGATATATTCTTGTGCGGTGACTACGGTGTGTTGAATCCAGTTCACTGAGCAGGGAGTAGGCCTTGTCTATTACATATTTGGCTTATGGAGCGGTCTCTGAGCTAATTTCAAACCCTTGTTTTATGCATCACCCCACCTCACCTTTCCCGTTAAGCAGCCATAGTGTGTCTTCTAAAGGTGTGACTCTGTTCTGTTTTGTAATTCAGTTCAAGTGTAGCAATTTTGACATTCCCTCTATAAGCGATATCTTAGGATAAGTGTGTTTTTCCGTGTGACTTATTTCACTTAGAATCATCGTATCTAAATCCACTCATCATGCTGCTAACTAGCCTTATGACATTGATTTCATGGCTGAGTGATATTCCATTGTGCCAAGTACCACCATTTCTTTATCCATTTTTCTCTTTCCTGGGATATTGAAGGTGTACCGAAGTGGAGGTTCTTGGAAACAGAGCAGCCGTAAACTTTAGGGTGCCTGTGTCTTGTTGATTTTTAGTTTTCCCAATTTATACGCCCTTGAGTGGAAGTGCCCTATGCTCTCTACGCTGTGTTTATTACTTGTTTCAGGACACACCGTACTCTTCTCCAGAGTGCCTGTTGGCAATTTACATCCCGCCCATCAGCGTAGCAAGGCTCCCATGTCTCCATGGCCTGTCCTGCTTTTCTGGTTTTTACACTTTGTTCAGCATGGCCCTTTTGACCGAGGGCAAGCGAGACTTCTTTGTAGCGCTGATTTGCCCTTCCGGCTTGCTTGGTTGGCCAAAAAGGGCGTATGCTTTTTTTCCTGAATATATTCAGGAAAAAACGCATACGCCCTTTTTGGCCAAGGGCATCATTGTCAACGTTTTGCCGCTTTTCATGTGCTTTAAAGGCGAGTCGAATCTACCTCCTGAAATCTGTTTCCTGCAAATCTGCCTTGCTTTCAAATCCTCTTCGTTGCCTTCCCTCAATATATTTGTGGACGAGAGTTCTTATTTATAACTCTGCACGTTTGTGAATTGCAGTGTCCCTGAGCTCCATTTGTCTCCTCGCTTTTTTGGGAGCTGGCCGCAAAAGCGCAGGATTGCTTCAGGCCCTATTTTGGTTCTGGGGGGCAGGCTGAGCCTGTGGTTCATTCTTCTTCCTGATGGGAAAATGGAGTGACCTGTGCCTGTCCCAACACCTAGGGCTAGTCTTTCGTTGGTTCCCCGTCTTCCCGTTCATCCTCAGGACAAATTTCAACATGTACAATCAGGAGGTTAAAGGTGCTGATTCTCCAAGTAGGGAGATGGTTAGTCAAGCGGCTGGAATGGCGAACCCGAGCACAAGGAGAGGAGAAATGAGTTGCGTTGTAGAAACCTTTCCCGATCTCATGGCATACCATCTTCTGGGTTTCCGATGCATGTTTTGATGTAGGAAGATTCCCTTGTACCTGGAGATTTGAGACCCATGGGGTGTGTTCCCTGCAGTATTACTTTAAAGTAACTGCGTTTGCTCACCCAACCTCACCAATCCTCTCAGCCCCAAGAGTGTCCAGCCTTATGTCTCAACCAGCTGTGGGTCTAGATATGGTCAATCCAGGTTGCATCATAGACCCTGAACGGATTTTGTAAGAATTTCTCTCTCTTTCACTGTCTTTGTTTTGTGGGTTTTTTAAAGTAATTTATGTTTAGAATCGGGCTTGGCTGCTTTTCCCTGCTGTGTTGATGCCGCTTTACACCCTCTTGATTCACTTGCAGAGAGATATCGATACATAGGTTTTCAGATTCTTACTAGTCAGATATATTCTTGTGTGGTGACTAGGGTGTGTTGAGTCCAGTTCACTGAGCAGGGAGTAGGCCTTGTCTATTACATATTTGGCTTATGGAGCGGTCTCTGAGCTAATTTCAAACCCTTGTTTTATGCATCACCCCACCTCACCTTTCCCGTTAAGCAGCCATAGTGTGTCTTCTAAAGGTGTGACTCTGTTCTGTTTTGTAATTCAGTTCAAGTGTAGCAATTTTGACATTCCCTCTATAAGCGATATCTTAGGATAAGTGTCTTTTTCTGTGTGACTTATTTCACTTAGAATCATCGTATCTAAATCCACTCATCATGCTGCTAACTAGCCTTATGACATTGATTTCATGGCTGAGTGATATTCCATTGTGCCAAGTACCACCATTTCTTTATCCATTTTTCTCTTTCCTGGGATATTGAAGGTGTACCGAAGTGGAGGTTCTTGGAAACAGAGCAGCCGTAAACTTTAGGGTGCCTGTGTCTTGTTGATTTTTAGTTTTCCCAATTTATACGCCCTTGAGTGGAAGTGCCCTATGCTCTCTACGCTGTGTTTATTACTTGTTTCAGGAAACAACGTACTCTTCTCCAGAGTGCCTGTTGGCAATTTACATCCCGCCCATCAGCGTAGCAAGGCTCCCATGTCTCCATGGCCTGTCCTGCTTTTCTGGTTTTTACACTTTGTTCAGCATGGCCCTTTTGACCGAGGGCAAGCGAGACTTCTTTGTAGCGCTGATTTGCCCTTCCGGCTTGCTTGGTTGGCCAAAAAGGGCGTATGCGTTTTTTCCTGAATATATTCAGGAAAAAACGCATACGCCCTTTTTGGCCAAGGGCATCATTGTCAACGTTTTGCCGCTTTTCATGTGCTTTAAAGGCGAGTCGAATCTACCTCCTGAAATCTGTTTCCTGCAAATCTGCCTTGCTTTCAAATCCTCTTCGTTGCCTTCCCTCAATATATTTGTGGACAAGAGTTCTCATTTATAACTCTGCACGTTTGTGAATTGCAGTGCCCCTGAGCTCCATTTGTCTCCTCGCTTTTTTGGGAGCTGGCCGCAAAAGCGCAGGATTGCTTCAGGCCCTATTTTGGTTCTGGGGGGCAGGCTGAGCCTGTGGTTTATTCTTCTTCCTGATGGGAAAATGGAGTGACCTGTGCCTGTCCCAACACCTAGGGCTAGTCTTTCGTTGGTTCCCCGTCTTCCCGTTCATCCTCAGGACAAATTGCAACCTGAACGAAATAGTAGGTTAAAGGTGCTGATTCTCCAAGTAGGGAGATGGTTAGTCAAGCGGCTGGAATGGCGAACCCGAGCACAAGGAGAGGAGAAATGAGGTGCGTTTTAGAAACCTTTCCCGATCTCACGGCATACCATCTTCTGGCTTTCCCATGCATGTTTTGATGTAGGAAGATTCCCTTGTACCTGCAGATTTGAGACCCATGGGGTGTGTTCCCCGCAGTGTTACTTTAAAGTATCTGCGTTTGCTCACCCAACCTCACCAATCCTCTCAGCCCCAAGAGTGTCCAGCCTTATGTCTCATCAAGCTGTGGGTCTAGATATGGCCAATCCAGGTTGCATCATAGACCCTGAACGGATTTTGTAAGAATTTCTCTCTCTTTCACTGTCTTTGTTTTGTGGGTTTTTTAAAGTAATTTATGTTTAGAATAGGGCTTGGCTGCTTTTCCCTGCTGTGTTGATGCCGCTTTACACCCTCTTGATTCACTTGCATAGAGATATTGATACATAGGTTTTCAGATTCGTACTAGTCAGAATTATTCTTGTGCGGTGACTAGGGGGTGTTCAGTCCAGTTCACTGAGCAGGGAGTAGGCCTTGTCTATTACATATTTGGCTTATGGAGTGGTCTCTGAGCTAATTTCAAACCCTTGTTTTATGCATCACCCCACCTCACCTTTCCCGTTAAGCAGCCCTAGTGTGTCTTCTAAAGGTGTGACTCTGTTCTGTTTTGTAATTCAGTTCAAGTGTAGCGATTTGAAATTCCCTCTATAAGTGATATCTTAGGATAAGTGTCTTTTTCTGTGTGACTTATTTCACTTAGAATCATCGTACCTAAATCCACTCATCATGCTGCTAACTAGCCTTATGACATTGATTTCATGGCTGAGTGATATTCCATTGTGCCAAGTACCACCATTTCTTTATCCATTTTTCTCTTTCCTGGGATATTGAAGGTGTACCGAAGTGGAGGTTCTTGGAAACAGAGCAGCCGTAAACTTTAGGGTGCCTGTGTCTTGTTGATTTTTAGTTTTCCCAATTTATACGCCCTTGAGTGGAAGTGCCCTATGCTCTCTACGCTGTGTTTATTACTTGTTTCAGGACACACCGTACTCTTCTCCAGAGTGCCTGTTGGCAATTTACATCCCGCCCATCAGCGTAGCAAGGCTCCCATGTCTCCATGGCCTGTCCTGCTTTTCTGGTTTTTACAGTTTGTTCAGCATGGCCCTTTTGACCGAGGGCAAGCGAGACTTCTTTGTAGCGCTGATTTGCCCTTCCGGCTTGCTTGGTTGGCCAAAAAGGGCGTATGCGTTTTTTCCTGAATATATTCAGGAAAAAACGCATACGCCCTTTTTGGCCAAGGGCATCATTGTCAACCTTTTGCCGCTTTTCATGTGCTTTAAAGGCGAGTTGAATCTACCTCGTGAAATCTGTTTCCTGCAAATCTGCCTTGCTTTCAAATCCTCTTCGTTGCCTTCCCTCAATATATTTGTGGACGAGAGTTCTCATTTATAACTCTGCACGTTTGTGAATTGCAGTGCCCCTGAGCTCCATTTGTCTCCTCGCTTTTTTGGGAGCTGGCCGCAAAAGCGCAGGATTGCTTCAGGCCCTATTTTGGTTCTGGGGGGCAGGCTGAGCCTGTGGTTCATTCTTCTTCCTGATGGGAAAATGGAGTGAGCTGTGCCTGTCCCAACACCTAGGGCTCGTCTCTCGTTGGTTCCCCGTCTTCCCGTTCATCCTCAGGACAAATTGCAACCTGGACGAAACAGGAGGTTAAAGGTGCTGATTCTCCAAGTAGGGAGATGGTTAGTCAAGCAGCTGGAATGGTGAACCCGAGCACAATGAGAGGAGAAATGAGGTGCGTTTTAGAAACCTTTCCCGATCTCATGGCATACCATCTTCTGGGTTTCCCATGCATGTTTTGATGTAGGAAGATTCCCTTGTACCTGGAGATTTGAGACCCATGGGGTGTGTTCCCCGCAGTATTACTTTAAAGTATCTGCGTTTGCTCACCCAACCTCACCAATCCTCTCAGCCCCAAGAGTGTCCAGCCTTATGTCTCATCCAGCTGTGGGTCTAGATATGGTCAATCCAGGTTGCATCATAGACCCTGAACGGATTTTGTAAGAATTTCTCTCTCTTTCACTGTCTTTGTTTTGTGGGTTTTTTAAAGTAATTTATGTTTAGAATCGGGCTTGGCTGCTTTTCCCTGCTGTGTTGATGCCGCTTTACACCCTCTTGATTCACTTGCAGAGAGATATCGATACATAGGTTTTCAGATTCTTACTAGTCAGATATATTCTTGTGTGATGACTAGGGTGTGTTGAGTCCAGTTCACTGAGCAGGGAGTAGGCCTTGTCTATTACATATTTGGCTTATGGAGCGGTCTCTGAGCTAATTTCAAACCCTTGTTTTATGCATCACCCCACCTCACCTTTCCCGTTAAGCAGCCATAGTGTGTCTTCTAAAGGTGTGACTCTGTTCTGTTTTGTAATTCAGTTCAAGTGTAGCAATTTTGACATTCCCTCTATAAGCGATATCTTAGGATAAGTGTCTTTTTCTGTGTGACTTATTTCACTTAGAATCATCGTATCTAAATCCACTCATCATGCTGCTAACTAGCCTTATGACATTGATTTCATGGCTGAGTGATATTCCATTGTGCCAAGTACCACCATTTCTTTATCCATTTTTCTCTTTCCTGGGATATTGAAGGTGTACCGAAGTGGAGGTTCTTGGAAACAGAGCAGCCGTAAGCTTTAGGGTGCCTGTGTCTTGTTGATTTTTAGTTTTCCCAATTTATACGCCCTTGAGTGGAAGTGCCCTATGCTCTCTACGCTGTGTTTATTACTTGTTTCAGGACACACCGTACTCTTCTCCAGAGTGCCTGTTGGCAATTTACATCCCGCCCATCAGCGTAGCAAGGCTCCCATGTCTCCATGGCCTGTCCTGCTTTTCTGGTTTTTACACTTTGTTCAGCATGGCCCTTTTGACCGAGGGCAAGCGAGACTTCTTTGTAGCGCTGATTTGCCCTTCCGGCTTGCTTGGTTGGCTAAAAAGGGCGTATGCGTTTTTTCCTGAATATATTCAGGAAAAAACGCATACGCCCTTTTTGGCCAAGGGCATCATTGTCAACGTTTTGCCGCTTTTCATGTGCTTTAAAGGCGAGTCGAATCTACCTCCTGAAATCTGTTTCCTGCAAATCTGCCTTGCTTTCAAATCCTCTTCGTTGCCTTCCCTCAATATATTTGTGGACGAGAGTTCTCATTTATAACTCTGCACGTTTGTGAATTGCAGTGCCCCTGAGCTCCATTTGTCTCCTCGCTTTTTTGGGAGCTGGCCGCAAAAGCGCAGGATTGCTTCAGGCCCTATTTTGGTTCTGGGGGGCAGGCTGAGCCTGTGGTTCATTCTTCTTCCTGATGGGAAAATGGAGTGACCTGTGCCTGTCCCAAAACCTAGGGCTAGTCTTTCGTTGGTTCCCCGTCTTCCCGTTCATCCTCAGGACAAATTGCAACCTGGACGAAACAGTAGGTTAAAGGTGCTGATTCTCCAAGTAGGGAGATGGTTAGTCAAGCGGCAGGAATGGCGAACCCGAGCACAAGGAGAGGAGAAATGAGGTGCGTTTTAGAAACCTTTCCCGATCTCACGGCATACCATCTTCTGGCTTTCCCATGCATGTTTTGATGTAGGAAGATTCCCTTGTACCTGGAGATTTGAGACCCATGGGGTGTGTTCCCCGCAGTGTTACTTTAAAGTATCTGCGTTTGCTCACCCAACCTCAACAATCCTCTCAGCCCCAAGAGTGTCCAGCCTTATGTCTCATCAAGCTGTGGGTCTAGATATGGCCAATCCAGGTTGCATCATAGACCCTGAACGGATTTTGTAAGAATTTCTCTCTCTTTCACTGTCTTTGTTTTGTGGGTTTTTTAAAGTAATTTATGTTTAGAATCGGGCTTGGCTGCTTTTCCCTGCTGTGTTGATGCCGCTTTACACCCTCTTGATTCACTTGCAGAGAGATATCGATACATAGGTTTTCAGATTCTTACTAGTCAGATATATTCTTGTGTGGTGACTAGGGTGTGTTGAGTCCAGTTCACTGAGCAGGGAGTAGGCCTTGTCTATTACATATTTGGCTTATGGAGTGGTCTCTGAGCTAATTTCAAACCCTTGTTTTATGCATCACCCCACCTCACCTTTCCCGTTAAGCAGCCCTAGTGTGTCTTCTAAAGGTGTGACTCTGTTCTGTTTTGTAATTCAGTTCAAGTGTAGCGATTTTGACATTCCCTCTATAAGCGATATCTTAGGATAAGTGTCTTTTTCTGTGTGACTTATTTCACTTAGATTCATCGTACCTAAATCCACTCATCATGCTGCTAACTAGCCTTATGACATTGATTTCATGGCTGAGTGATATTCCATTGTGCCAAGTACCACCATTTCTTTATCCATTTTTCTCTTTCCTGGGATATTGAAGGTGTACCGAAGCGGAGGTTCTTGGAAACAGAGCAGCCGTAAACTTTAGGGTGCCTGTGTCTTGTTGATTTTTAGTTTTCCCAATTTATATGCCCATGAGTGGAAGTGCCCTATGCTCTCTACGCTGTGTTTATTACTTGTTTCAGGACAAACCGTACTCTTCTCCAGAGTGCCTGTTGGCAATTTACATCCCGCCCATCAGCGTAGCAAGGCTCCCATGTCTCCATGGCCTGTCCTGCTTTTCTGGTTTTTACACTTTGTTCAGCATGGCCCTTTTGACCGAGGGCAAGCGAGACTTCTTTGTAGCGCTGATTTGCCCTTCCGGCTTGCTTGGTTGGCCAAAAAGGGCGTATGCGTTTTTTCCTGAATATATTCAGGAAAAAACGCATACGCCCTTTTTGGCCAAGGGCATCATTGTCAACCTTTTGCCGCTTTTCATGTGCTTTAAAGGCGAGTCGAATCTACCTCCTGAAATCTGTTTCCTGCAAATCTGCCTTGCTTTCAAATCCTCTTCGTTGCCTTCCCTCAATATATTTGTGGACGAGTGTTCTCATTTATAACTCTGCACGTTTGTGAATTGCAGTGCCCCTGAGCTCCATTTGTCTCCTCGCTTTTTTGGGAGCTGGCCGCAAAAGCGCAGGATTGCTTCAGGCCCTATTTTGGTTCTGGGGGGCAGGCTGAGCCTGTGGTTCATTCTTCTTCCTGATGGGAAAATGGAGTGACCTGTGCCTGTCCCAACACCTAGGGCTAGTCTCTCCTTGGTTGCCCATCTTCCCGTTCATCCTCTGGACAAATTGCAACCTGGACGAAACAGTAGTTTAAAGGTGCTGATTCTCCAAGTAGGGAGATGTTTAGTCAAGCGGCTGGAATGGCGAACCCGAGTACAAGGAGAGGAGAAATGAGGTGCGTTTTAGAAACCTTTCCCGATCTCACGGCATACCATCTTCTGGGTTTCCCATGCATGTTTTGATGTAGGAAGATTCCCTTGTACCTGGAGAGTTGAGACCCATGGGGTGGGTACCCCGTGGTATTACTTTAAAGTATCTGCATTTGCTCACCCAACCTCACCAATCCTCTCAGCCCCAAGAGTGTCCAGCCTTATGTCTTATCCAGCTGTGGGTCTAGATATGGTCAATCCAGGTTGCATCAGAGACCCTGAACGGATTTTGTAAGAATTTCTCTCTCTTTCACTGTCTTTGCTTTGTGGGTTTTTTAAAGTAATGTATGTTTAGAATGGGGTTTGGTTGCTTTTCCCTGCTGTGTTTATGCCGCTTTACACCCTCTTGATTCACTTGCAGAGAGATATCAATACAAAGGTTTTCAGATTCATACTAGTCAGATATATTCTTGTGCGGTGACTAGGGGGTGTTGAGTCCAGTTCACTGAGCAGGGAGTAGGCCTTGTCTATTACATATTTGGCTTATGGAGCGGTGTCTGAGCTAATTTTAAACCCTTGTTTTATGCATCACCCCACCTCACCTTTCCGGTTAAGCAGCCATAGTGTGTCTTCTAAAGGTGTGCCTCTGTTCTGTTTTGTAATTCAGTTCAAGTGTAGCGATTTTGACATTCCCTCTATAAGCGATATCTTAGGATAAGTGCCTTTTTCTGTGTGACTTATTTCACTTAGAATCATCGTACCTAAATCCACTCATCATGCTGCTAACTAGCCTTATGACATTGATTTCATGGCTGAGTGATATTCCATTGTGCCAAGTACCACCATTTCTTTATCCATTTTTCTCTTTCCTGGTATATTGAAGGTGTACCGAAGCGGAGGTTCTTGGCAACAGAGCAGCCGTAAAGTTTGGGGTGCCTGTGTCGTGTTGATTTTTAGTTTTCCCAATTTATACGCCCATGAGTGGAAGTTCCCTATGCTCTCAACGCTGTGTTTATTACTTGTTTCAGGACAAACCGTACTCTTCTCCAGAGTGCCTGTTGGCAATTTACATCCCGCCCATCAGCGTAGCAAGGCTCCCATGTCTCCATGGCCTGTCCTGCTTTTCTGGTTTTTACACTTTGTTCAGCATGGCCCTTTTGACCGAGGGCAAGCGAGACTTCTTTGTAGCGCTGATTTGCCCTTCCGGCTTGCTTGGTTGGCCAAAAAGGGCGTATGCGTTTTTTCCTGAATATATTCAGGAAAAAACGCATACGCCCTTTTTGGCCAAGGGCATCATTGTCAACCTTTTGCCGCTTTTCATGTGCTTTAAAGGCGAGTCGAATCTACCTCCTGAAATCTGTTTCCTGCAAATCTGCCTTGCTTTCAAATCCTCTTCGTTGCCTTCCCTCAATATATTTGTGGACGAGTGTTCTCATTTATAACTCTGCACGTTTGTGAATTGCAGTGCCCCTGAGCTCCATTTGTCTCCTCGCTTTTTTGGGAGCTGGCCGCAAAAGCGCAGGATTGCTTCAGGCCCTATTTTGGTTCTGGGGGGCAGGCTGAGCCTGTGGTTCATTCTTCTTCCTGATGGGAAAATGGAGTGACCTGTGCCTGTCCCAACACCTAGGGCTAGTCTCTCCTTGGTTGCCCATCTTCCCGTTCATCCTCTGGACAAATTGCAACCTGGACGAAACAGTAGTTTAAAGGTGCTGATTCTCCAAGTAGGGAGATGTTTAGTCAAGCGGCTGGAATGGCGAACCCGAGTACAAGGAGAGGAGAAATGAGGTGCGTTTTAGAAACCTTTCCCGATCTCACGGCATACCATCTTCTGGGTTTCCCATGCATGTTTTGATGTAGGAAGATTCCCTTGTACCTGGAGAGTTGAGACCCATGGGGTGGGTACCCCGTGGTATTACTTTAAAGTATCTGCATTTGCTCACCCAACCTCACCAATCCTCTCAGCCCCAAGAGTGTCCAGCCTTATGTCTTATCCAGCTGTGGGTCTAGATATGGTCAATCCAGGTTGCATCAGAGACCCTGAACGGATTTTGTAAGAATTTCTCTCTCTTTCACTGTCTTTGCTTTGTGGGTTTTTTAAAGTAATGTATGTTTAGAATGGGGTTTGGTTGCTTTTCCCTGCTGTGTTTATGCCGCTTTACACCCTCTTGATTCACTTGCAGAGAGATATCAATACAAAGGTTTTCAGATTCATACTAGTCAGATATATTCTTTTTCGGTGACTAGGGGGTGTTGAGTCCAGTTCACTGAGCAGGGAGTAGGCCTTGTCTATTACATATTTGGCTTATGGAGCGGTGTCTGAGCTAATTTTAAACCCTTGTTTTATGCATCACCCCACCTCACCTTTCCGGTTAAGCAGCCATAGTGTGTCTTCTAAAGGTGTGCCTCTGTTCTGTTTTGTAATTCAGTTCAAGTGTAGCGATTTTGACATTCCCTCTATAAGCGATATCTTAGGATAAGTGCCTTTTTCTGTGTGACTTATTTCACTTAGAATCATCGTACCTAAATCCACTCATCATGCTGCTAACTAGCCTTATGACATTGATTTCATGGCTGAGTGATATTCCATTGTGCCAAGTACCACCATTTCTTTATCCATTTTTCTCTTTCCTGGTATATTGAAGGTGTACCGAAGCGGAGGTTCTTGGCAACAGAGCAGCCGTAAAGTTTGGGGTGCCTGTGTCGTGTTGATTTTTAGTTTTCCCAATTTATACGCCCATGAGTGGAAGTGCCCTATGCTCTCAACGCTGTGTTTATTACTTGTTTCAGGACACACCGTACTCTTCTACAGAGTGCCTGTTGGCAATTTATATCCCGCCCATCAGCGTAGCAAGGCTCCCATGTCTCCATGGCCTGTCCTGCTTTTCTGGTTTTTACAGTTTGTTCAGCATGGCCCTTTTGACTGAGGGCAAGCGAGACTTCTTTGTAGCGCTGATTTGCCCTTCCGGCTTGCTTGGTTGGCCAAAAAGGGCGTATGCGTTTTTTCCTGAATATATTCAGGAAAAAACGCATACGCCCTTTTTGGCCAAGGGCATCATTGTCAACCTTTTGTCGCTTTTCATGTGCTTTAAAGGCGAGTCGAATCTACCTCCTGAAATCTGTTTCCTGCAAATCTGCCTTGCTTTCAAATCCTCTTCGTTTCCTTCCCTCAATATATTTGTGGACGAGTGTTCTCATTTATAACTCTGCACGTTTGTGAATTGCAGTGCCCCTGAGCTCCATTTGTCTCCTCGCTTTTTTGGGAGCTGGCCGCAAAAGCGCAGGATTGCTTCAGGACCTATTTTGGTTCTGGGGGTCAGGCTGAGCCTGTGGTTCATTCTTCTTCCTGATGGGAAAATGGAGTGACCTGTGCCTGTCCCAACACCTAGGGCTAGTCTCTCGTTGGTTCCCCGTCTTCCCGTTCATCCTCAGGACAAATTGCAACCTGGACGAAACAGGAGGTTAAAGGTGCTGATTCTCCAAGTAGGGAGATGGTTAGTCAAGCGGCTGGAATGGCGAACCCGAGCACAAGGAGAGGATAAATGAGGTGCGTTTTAGAAACCTTTCCCGATCTCACGGCATACCATCTTCTGGGTTTCCCATGCCTGTTTAGATGTAGGAAGATTCCCTTGTACCTGGAGATTTGAGACCCATGGGGTGGGTACCCCGCGGTATTAGTTTAAAGTATCTGCATTTGCTCACCCAACCTCACCAATCCTCTCAGCCCCAAGAGTGTCCAGCCTTATGTCTCATCCAGCTGTGGGTCTAGATATGGTCAATCCAGGTTGCATCAGAGACCCTGAACGGATTTTGTAAGAATTTCTCTCTCTTTCACTGTCTTTGCTTTGTGGGTTTTTTAAAGTAATGTATGTTTAGAATGGGGTTTGGCTGCTTTTCCCTGCTGTGTTTATGCCGCTTTACACCCTCTTGATTCACTTGCAGAGAGATATCAATACATAGGTTTTCAGATTCATACTAGTCAGATATATTCTTGTGCGGTGACTAGGGGGTGTTGAGTCCAGTTCACTGAGCAGGGAGTAGGCCTTGTCTATTACATATTTGGCTTATGGAGCGGTGTCTGAGCTAATTTCAAACCCTTGTTTTATGCATCACCCCACCTCACCTTTCCGGTTAAGCAGCCATAGTGTGTCTTCTAAAGGTGTGCCTCTGTTCTGTTTTGTAATTCAGTTCAAGTGTAGCGATTTTGATATTCCCTCTATAAGCGATATCTTAGGATAAGTGTCTTTTTCTGTGTGACTTATTTCACTTAGAATCATCGTACCTAAATCTACTCATCATGCTGCTAACTAGCCTTATGACATTGATTTCATGGCTGAGTGATATTCCATTGTGCCAAGTACCACCATTTCTTTATCCATTTTTCTCTTTCCTGGGATATTGAAGGTGTACCGAAGCGGAGGTTCTTGGAAACAGAGCAGCCGTAAACTTTAGGGTCCCTGTGTCTTGTTGATTTTTAGTTTTCCCAATTTATACGCCCATGAGTGGAAGTGCCCTATGCTCTCTACGCTGTGTTTATTACTTGTTTCAGGACACACCGTACTCTTCTCCAGAGTGCCTGTTGGCAATTTACATCCCGCCCATCAGCGTAGCAAGGCTCCCATGTCTCCATGGCCTGTCCTGCTTTTCTGGTTTTTACAATTTGTTCAGCATGGCCCTTTTGACCGAGGGCAAGCGAGACTTCTTTGTAGTGCTGATTTGCCCTTCCGGCTTGCTTGGTTGGCCAAAAAGGGCGTATGCGTTTCTTCCTGAATATATTCAGGAAAAAACGCATACGCCCTTTTTGGCCAAGGGCATCATTGTCAACGTTTTGCCGCTTTTCATATGCTTTAAAGGCGAGTCGAATCTACCTCCTGAAATCTGTTTCCTGCAAATCTGCCTTGCTTTCAAATCCTCTTCGTTGCCTTCCCTCAATATATTTGTGGACGAGAGTTCTCATTTATAACTCTGCACGTTTGTGAATTGCAGTGCCCCTGAGCTCCATTTGTCTCCTCGCTTTTTTGGGAGCTGGCCGCAAAAGCGCAGGATTGCTTCAGGACCTATTTTGGTTCTGGGGGGTAGGCTGAGCCTGTGGTTCATTCTTCTTCCTAATGGGAAAATGGAGTGACCTGTGCCTGTCCCAACACCTAGGGCTAGTCTCTCGTTGGTTCCCCATCTTCCCGTTCATCCTCAGGACAAATTGCAACCTGGACGAAACAGGAGGTTAAAGGTGCTGATTCTCCAAGTAGAGAGATGGTTAGTCAAGCGGCTGGAATGGCGAACCCGAGCACAAGGAGAGGAGAAATGAGGTGCGCTTTAGAAACCATTCCCGATCTCACGGCATACCATCTTCTGGGTTTCCCATGCATGTTTTGATGTAGGAAGATTCCCTTGTACCTGGAGATTTGAGACGCATGGGGTGGGTACCCCGTGGTATTACTTTAAAGTATCTGCATTTGCTCACCCAACCTCACCAATCCTCTCAGCCCCAAGAGTGTCCAGCCTTATGTCTCATCCAGCTGTGGGTCTAGATATGGTCAATCCAGGTTGCATCAGAGACCCTGAACGGATTTTGTAAGAATTTCTCTCTCTTTCACTGTCTTTGCTTTGTGGGTTTTTTAAAGTAATGTATGTTTAGAATGGGGTTTGGCTGCTTTTCCCTGCTGTGTTTATGCCGCTTTACACCCTCTTGATTCACTTGCAGAGAGATATCAATACATAGGTTTTCAGATTCATACTAGTCAGATATATTCTTGTGCGGTGACTAGGGGGTGTTGAGTCCAGTTCACTGAGCAGGGAGTAGGCCTTGTCTATTACATATTTGGCTTATGGAGCGGTGTCTGAGCTAATTTCAAACCCTTGTTTTATGCATCACCCCACCTCACCTTTCCGGTTAAGCAGCCATAGTGTGTCTTCTAAAGGTGTGCCTCTGTTCTGTTTTGTAATTCAGTTCAAGTGTAGCGATTTTGATATTCCCTCTATAAGCGATATCTTAGGATAAGTGTCTTTTTCTGTGTGACTTATTTCACTTAGAATCATCGTACCTAAATCTACTCATCATGCTGCTAACTAACCTTATGACATTGATTTCATGGCTGAGTGATATTCCATTGTGCCAAGTACCACCATTTCTTTATCCATTTTTCTCTTTCCTGGGATATTGAAGGTGTACCGAAGCGGAGGTTCTTGGAAACAGAGCAGCCGTAAACTTTAGGGTGCCTGTGTCTTGTTGATTTTTAGTTTTCCCAATTTATACGCCCATGAGTGGAAGTGCCCTATGCTCTCTACGCTGCGTTTATTACTTGTTTCAGGACACACCGTACTCTTCTCCAGAGTGCCTGTTGGCAATTTACATCCCGCCCATCAGCGTAGCAAGGCTCCCATGTCTCCATGGCCTGTCCTGCTTTTCTGGTTTTTACAATTTGTTCAGCATGGCCCTTTTGACCGAGGGCAAGCGAGACTTCTTTGTAGTGCTGATTTGCCCTTCCGGCTTGCTTGGTTGGCCAAAAAGGGCGTATGCGTTTCTTCCTGAATATATTCAGGAAAAAACGCATACGCCCTTTTTGGCCAAGGGCATCATTGTCAACGTTTTGCCGCTTTTCATATGCTTTAAAGGCGAGTCGAATCTACCTCCTGAAATCTGTTTCCTGCAAATCTGCCTTGCTTTCAAATCCTCTTCGTTGCCTTCCCTCAATATATTTGTGGACGAGAGTTCTCATTTATAACTCTGCACGTTTGTGAATTGCAGTGCCCCTGAGCTCCATTTGTCTCCTCGCTTTTTTGGGAGCTGGCCGCAAAAGCGCAGGATTGCTTCAGGCCCTATTTTGGTTCTGGGGGGCAGGCTGAGCCTGGGGTTCATTCTTCTTCCTGATGGGAAAATGGAGTGACCTATGCCTGTCCCAACACCTAGGGCTCGTCTCTCGTTGGTTCCGCGTCTTCCCGTTCATCCTCAGGACAAATTGCAACCTGTACAATCAGGAGGTTAAAGGTGCTGATTCTCCAAATAGGGAGATGGTTAATCAAGCAGCTGGAATGGTGAACCCGAGCACAATGAGAGGAGAAATGAGGTGCGTTTTAGAAACCTTTCCCGATCTCATGGCATACCATCTTCTGGGTTTCCCATGCATGTTTTGATGTAGGAAGATGCCCTTGTACCTGGAGATTTGAGACCCATGGGGTGTGTTCCCCGCAGTGTTACTTTAAAGTATCTGCGTTTGCTCACCCAACCTCACCAATCCTCTCAGCCCCAAGAGTGTCCAGCCTTCTGTCTCATCCAGCTGTGGGTCTAGATATGGTCAATCCAGGTTGCATCATAGACCCTGAACGGATTTTGTAAGAATTTCTCTCTCTTTCACTGTCTTTGTTTTGTGGGTTTTTTAAAGTAATTTATGTTTAGAATCGGGCTTGGCTGCTTTTCCCTGCTGTGTTGATGCCGCTTTACACCGTCTTGATTCACTTGCAGAGAGATATCGATACATAGGTTTTCAGATTCTTACTAGTCAGATATATTCTTGTGTGGTGACTAGGGTGTGTTGAGTCCAGTTCACTGAGCAGGGAGTAGGCCTTGTCTATTACATATTTGGCTTATGGAGTGGTCTCTGAGCTAATTTCAAACCCTTGTTTTATGCATCACCCCACCTCACCTTTCCCGTTAAGCAGCCCTACTGTGTCTTCTAAAGGTGTGACTCTGTTCTGTTTTGTAATTCAGTTCAAGTGTAGCGATTTTGACATTCCCTCTATAAGCGATATCTTAGGATAAGTGTCTTTTTCTGTGTGACTTATTTCACTTAGAATCATCGTACCTAAATCCACTCATCATGCTGCTAACTAGCCTTATGACATTGATTTCATGGCTGAGTGATATTCCATTGTGCCAAGTACCACCATTTCTTTATCCATTTTTCTCTTTCCTGGGATATTGAAGGTGTACCGAAGCGGAGGTTCTTGGAAACAGAGCAGCCGTAAACTTTAGGGTGCCTGTGTCTTGTTGATTTTTAGTTTTCCCAATTTATACGCCCATGAGTGGAAGTGCCCTATGCTCTCTACGCTGTGTTTATTACTTGTTTCAGGACACACCGTACTCTTCTCCAGAGTGCCTGTTGGCAATTTACATCCCGCCCATCAGCGTAGCAAGGCTCCCATGTCTCCATGGCCTGTCCTGCTTTTCTGGTTTTTACACTTTGTTCAGCATGGCCCTTTTGACCGAGGGCAAGCGAGACTTCTTTGTAGCGCTGATTTGCCCTTCCGGCTTGCTTGGTTGGCCAAAAAGGGCGTATGCGTTTTTTCCTGAATATATTCAGGAAAAAACGCATACGCCCTTTTTGGCCAAGGGCATCATTGTCAACGTTTTGCAGCTTTTCATGTGCTTTAAAGGCGAGTCGAATCTACCTCCTGAAATCTGTTTCCTGCAAATCTGCCTTGCTTTCAAATCCTCTTCGTTGCCTTCCCTCAATATATTTGTGGACGAGAGTTCTCATTTATAACTCTGCACGTTTGTGAATTGCAGTGCCCCTGAGCTCCATTTGTCTCCTCGCTTTTTTGGGAGCTGGCCGCAAAAGCGCAGGATTGCTTCAGGCCCTATTTTGGTTCTGGGGGGCAGGCTGAGCCTGTGGTTCATTCTTCTTCCTGATGGGAAAATGGAGTGACCTGTGCCTGTCCCAACACCTAGGGCTAGTCTTTCGTTGGTTCCCCGTCTTCCCGTTCATCCTCAGGACAAATTGCAACCTGGACGAAACAGTAGGTTAAAGGTGCTGATTCTCCAAGTAGGGAGATGGTTAGTCAAGCGGCTGGAATGGCGAACCCGAGCACAAGGAGAGGAGAAATGAGGTGCGTTTTAGAAACCTTTCCCGATCTCACGGCATACCATCTTCTGGGTTTCCCATGCATGTTTTGATGTAGGAAGATTCCCTTGTACCTGGAGATTTGAGACCCATGGGGTGTGTTCCCCGCAGTGTTACTTTAAAGTATCTGCGTTTGCTCACCCAACCTCACCAATCCTCTCAGCCCCAAGAGTGTCCAGCCTTATGTCTCATCCAGCTGTGGGTCTAGATAGGTCAATCCAGGTTGCATCATAGACCCTGAACGGATTTTGTAAGAATTTCTCTCTCTTTCACTGTCTTTGTTTTGTGGGTTTTTTTAAGTAATTTATGTTTAGAATCGGGCTTGGCTGCTTTTCCCTGCTGTGTTGATGCCGCTTTACACCCTCTTGATTCACTTGCAGAGAGATATCGATACATAGGTTTTCAGATTCTTACTAGTCAGATATATTCTTGTGTGGTGACTAGGGTGTGTTGAATCCAGTTCACTGAGCAGGGAGTAGGCCTTGTCTATTACATATTTGGCTTATGGAGCGGTCTCTGAGCTAATTTCAAACCCTTGTTTTATGCATCACCCCACCTCACCTTTCCCGTTAAGCAGCCATAGTGTGTCTTCTAAAGGTGTGACTCTGTTCTGTTTTGTAATTCAGTTCAAGTGTAGCAATTTTGACATTCCCTCTATAAGCGATATCTTAGGATAAGTGTGTTTTTCCGTGTGACTTATTTCACTTAGAATCATCGTATCTAAATCCACTCATCATGCTGCTAACTAGCCTTATGACATTGATTTCATGGCTGAGTGATATTCCATTGTGCCAAGTACCACCATTTCTTTATCCATTTTTCTCTTTCCTGGGATATTGAAGGTGTACCGAAGTGGAGGTTCTTGGAAACATCGCAGCCGTAAACTTTAGGGTGCCTGTGTCTTGTTGATTTTTAGTTTTCCCAATTTATACGCCCTTGAGTGGAAGTGCCCTATGCTCTCTACGCTGTGTTTATTACTTGTTTCAGGACACACCGTACTCTTCTCCAGAGTGCCTGTTGGCAATTTACATCCCGCCCATCAGCGTAGCAAGGCTCCCATGTCTCCATGGCCTGTCCTGCTTTTCTGGTTTTTACACTTTGTTCAGCATGGCCCTTTTGACCGAGGGCAAGCGAGACTTCTTTGTAGCGCTGATTTGCCCTTCCGGCTTGCTTGGTTGGCCAAAAAGGGCGTATGCTTTTTTTCCTGAATATATTCAGGAAAAAACGCATACGCCCTTTTTGGCCAAGGGCATCATTGTCAACGTTTTGCCGCTTTTCATGTGCTTTAAAGGCGAGTCGAATCTACCTCCTGAAATCTGTTTCCTGCAAATCTGCCTTGCTTTCAAATCCTCTTCGTTGCCTTCCCTCAATATATTTGTGGACGAGAGTTCTCATTTATAACTCTGCACGTTTGTGAATTGCAGTGTCCCTGAGCTCCATTTGTCTCCTCGCTTTTTTGGGAGCTGGCCGCAAAAGCGCAGGATTGCTTCAGGCCCTATTTTGGTTCTGGGGGGCAGGCTGAGCCTGTGGTTCATTCTTCTTCCTGATGGGAAAATGGAGTGACCTGTGCCTGTCCCAACACCTAGGGCTAGTCTTTCGTTGGTTCCCCGTCTTCCCGTTCATCCTCAGGACAAATTGCAACCTGAACGAAATAGTAGGTTAAAGGTGCTGATTCTCCAAGTAGGTTAGTCAAGCGGCTGGAATGGCGAACCCGAGCACAAGGAGAGGAGAAATGAGGTGCGTTTTAGAAACCTTTCCCGATCTCACGGCATACCATCTTCTGGCTTTCCCATGCATGTTTTGATGTAGGAAGATTCCCTTGTACCTGCAGATTTGAGACCCATGGGGTGTGTTCCCCGCAGTGTTACTTTAAAGTATCTGCGTTTGCTCACCCAACCTCACCAATCCTCTCAGCCCCAAGAGTGTCCAGCCTTATGTCTCATCAAGCTGTGGGTCTAGATATGGCCAATCCAGGTTGCATCATAGACCCTGAACGGATTTTGTAAGAATTTCTCTCTCTTTCACTGTCTTTGTTTTGTGGGTTTTTTAAAGTAATTTATGTTTAGAATAGGGCTTGGCTGCTTTTCCCTGCTGTGTTGATGCCGCTTTACACCCTCTTGATTCACTTGCATAGAGATATTGATACATAGGTTTTCAGATTCGTACTAGTCAGAATTATTCTTGTGCGGTGACTAGGGGGTGTTGAGTCCAGTTCACTGAGCAGGGAGTAGGCCTTGTCTATTACATATTTGGCTTATGGAGTGGTCTCTGAGCTAATTTCAAACCCTTGTTTTATGCATCACCCCACCTCACCTTTCCCGTTAAGCAGCCCTAGTGTGTCTTCTAAAGGTGTGACTCTGTTCTGTTTTGTAATTCAGTTCAAGTGTAGCGATTTTGACATTCCCTCTATAAGTGATATCTTAGGATAAGTGTCTTTTTCTGTGTGACTTATTTCACTTAGAATCATCGTACCTAAATCCACTCATCATGCTGCTAACTAGCCTTATGACATTGATTTCATGGCTGAGTGATATTCCATTGTGCCAAGTACCACCATTTCTTTATCCATTTTTCTCTTTCCTGGGATATTGAAGGTGTACCGAAGTGGAGGTTCTTGGAAACAGAGCAGCCGTAAACTTTAGGGTGCCTATGTCTTGTTGATTTTTAGTTTTCCCAATTTATACGCCCTTGAGTGGAAGTGCCCTATGCTCTCTACGCTGTGTTTATTACTTGTTTCAGGACACACCGTACTCTTCTCCAGAGTGCCTGTTGGCAATTTACATCCCGCCCATCAGCGTAGCAAGGCTCCCATGTCTCCATGGCCTGTCCTGCTTTTCTGGTTTTTACACTTTGTTCAGCATGGCCCTTTTGACCGAGGGCAAGCGAGACTTCTTTGTAGCGCTGATTTGCCCTTCCGGCTTGCTTGGTTGGCCAAAAAGGGCGTATGCGTTTTTTCCTGAATATATTCAGGAAAAAACGCATACGCCCTTTTTGGCCAAGGGCATCATTGTCAACGTTTTCCCGCTTTTCATATGCTTTAAAGGCGAGTCGAATCTACCTCCTGAAATCTGTTTCCTGCAAATCTGCCTTGCTTTCAAATCCTCTTCGTTGCCTTCCCTCAATATATTTGTGGACGAGAGTTCTCATTTATAACTCTGCACGTTTGTGAATTGCAGTGCCCCTGAGCTCCATTTGTCTCCTCGCTTTTTTGGGAGCTGGCCGCAAAAGCGCAGGATTGCTTCAGGCCCTATTTTGGTTCTGGGGGGCAGGCTGAGCCTGTGGTTCATTCTTCTTCCTGATGGGAAAATGGAGTGACCTATGCCTGTCCCAACACCTAGGGCTCGTCTCTCGTTGGTTCCGTGTCTTCCTGTTCATCCTCAGGACAAATTTCAACATGTACAATCAGGAGGTTAAAGGTGCTGATTCTCCAAGTAGGGAGATGGTTAGTCAAGCGGCTGGAATGGCGAACCCGAGCACAAGGAGAGGAGAAATGAGGTGCGTTGTAGAAACCTTTCCCGATCTCATGGCATACCATCTTCTGGGTTTCCCATGCATGTTTTGATGTAGGAAGATTCCCTTGTACCTGGAGATTTGAGACCCATGGGGTGTGTTCCCCGCAGTATTACTTTAAAGTATCTGCGTTTGCTCACCCAACCTCACCAATCCTCTCAGCCCCAAGAGTGTCCAGCCTTATGTCTCATCCAGCTGTGGGTCTAGATATGGTCAATCCAGGTTGCATCATAGACCCTGAACGGATTTTGTAAGAATTTCTCTCTCTTTCACTGTCTTTGTTTTGTGGGTTTTTTAAAGTAATTTATGTTTAGAATCGGGCTTGGCTGCTTTTCCCTGCTGTGTTGATGCCGCTTTACACCCTCTTGATTCACTTGCAGAGAGATATCGATACATAGGTTTTCAGATTCTTACTAGTCAGATATATTCTTGTGTGGTGACTAGGGTGTGTTGAGTCCAGTTCACTGAGCAGGGAGTAGGCCTTGTCTATTACATATTTGGCTTATGGAGCGGTCTCTGAGCTAATTTCAAACCCTTGTTTTATGCATCACCCCACCTCACCTTTCCCGTTAAGCAGCCATAGTGTGTCTTCTAAAGGTGTGACTCTGTTCTGTTTTGTAATTCAGTTCAAGTGTAGCAATTTTGACATTCCCTCTATAAGCGATATCTTAGGATAAGTGTCTTTTTCTGTGTGACTTATTTCACTTAGAATCATCGTATCTAAATCCACTCATCATGCTGCTAACTAGCCTTATGACATTGATTTCATGGCTGAGTGATATTCCATTGTGCCAAGTACCACCATTTCTTTATCCATTTTTCTCTTTCCTGGGATATTGAAGGTGTACCGAAGTGGAGGTTCTTGGAAACAGAGCAGCCGTAAACTTTAGGGTGCCTGTGTCTTGTTGATTTTTAGTTTTCCCAATTTATACGCCCTTGAGTGGAAGTGCCCTATGCTCTCTACGCTGTGTTTATTACTTGTTTCAGGACACACCGTACTCTTCTCCAGAGTGCCTGTTGGCAATTTACATCCCGCCCATCAGCGTAGCAAGGCTCCCATGTCTCCATGGCCTGTCCTGCTTTTCTGGTTTTTACACTTTGTTCAGCATGGCCCTTTTGACCGAGGGCAAGCGAGACTTCTTTGTAGCGCTGATTTGCCCTTCCGGCTTGCTTGGTTGGCTAAAAAGGGCGTATGCGTTTTTTCCTGAATATATTCAGGAAAAAACGCATACGCCCTTTTTGGCCAAGGGCATCATTGTCAACGTTTTGCCGCTTTTCATGTGCTTTAAAGGCGAGTCGAATCTACCTCCTGAAATCTGTTTCCTGCAAATCTGCCTTGCTTTCAAATCCTCTTCGTTGCCTTCCCTCAATATATTTGTGGACGAGAGTTCTCATTTATAACTCTGCACGTTTGTGAATTGCAGTGCCCCTGAGCTCCATTTGTCTCCTCGCTTTTTTGGGAGCTGGCCGCAAAAGCGCAGGATTGCTTAAGGCCCTATTTTGGTTCTGGGGGGCAGGCTGAGCCTGTGGTTCATTCTTCTTCCTGATGGGAAAATGGAGTGACCTGTGCCTGTCCCAAAACCTAGGGCTAGTCTTTCGTTGGTTCCCCGTCTTCCCGTTCATCCTCAGGACAAATTGCAACCTGGACGAAACAGTAGGTTAAAGGTGCTGATTCTCCAAGTAGGGAGATGGTTAGTCAAGCGGCAGGAATGGCGAACCCGAGCACAAGGAGAGGAGAAATGAGGTGCGTTTTAGAAACCTTTCCCGATCTCACGGCATACCATCTTCTGGCTTTCCCATGCATGTTTTGATGTAGGAAGATTCCCTTGTACCTGGAGATTTGAGACCCATGGGGTGTGTTCCCCGCAGTGTTACTTTAAAGTATCTGCGTTTGCTCACCCAACCTCACCAATCCTCTCAGCCCCAAGAGTGTCCAGCCTTATGTCTCATCAAGCTGTGGGTCTAGATATGGCCAATCCAGGTTGCATCATAGACCCTGAACGGATTTTGTAAGAATTTCTCTCTCTTTCACTGTCTTTGTTTTGTGGGTTTTTTAAAGTAATTTATGTTTAGAATCGGGCTTGGCTGCTTTTCCCTGCTGTGTTGATGCCGCTTTACACCCTCTTGATTCACTTGCAGAGAGATATCGATACATAGGTTTTCAGATTCTTACTAGTCAGATATATTCTTGTGTGGTGACTAGGGTGTGTTGAGTCCAGTTCACTGAGCAGGGAGTAGGCCTTGTCTATTACATATTTGGTTTATGGAGTGGTCTCTGAGCTAATTTCAAACCCTTGTTTTATGCATCACCCCACCTCACCTTTCCCGTTAAGCAGCCCTAGTGTGTCTTCTAAAGGTGTGACTCTGTTCTGTTTTGTAATTCAGTTCAAGTGTAGCGATTTTGACATTCCCTCTATAAGCGATATCTTAGGATAAGTGTCTTTTTCTGTGTGACTTATTTCACTTAGAATCATCGTACCTAAATCCACTCATCATGCTGCTAACTAGCCTTATGACATTGATTTCATGGCTGAGTGATATTCCATTGTGCCAAGTACCACCATTTCTTTATCCATTTTTCTCTTTCCTGGGATATTGAAGGTGTACCGAAGCGGAGGTTCTTGGAAACAGAGCAGCCGTAAACTTTAGGGTGCCTGTGTCTTGTTGACTTTTAGTTTTCCCAATTTATATGCCCATGAGTGGAAGTGCCCTATGCTCTCTACGCTGTGTTTATTACTTGTTTCAGGACAAACCGTACTCTTCTCCAGAGTGCCTGTTGGCAATTTACATCCCGCCCATCAGCGTAGCAAGGCTCCCATGTCTCCATGGCCTGTCCTGCTTTTCTGGTTTTTACACTTTGTTCAGCATGGCCCTTTTGACCGAGGGCAAGCGAGACTTCTTTGTAGCGCTGATTTGCCCTTCCGGCTTGCTTGGTTGGCCAAAAAGGGCGTATGCGTTTTTTCCTGAATATATTCAGGAAAAAACGCATACGCCCTTTTTGGCCAAGGGCATCATTGTCAACCTTTTGCCGCTTTTCATGTGCTTTAAAGGCGAGTCGAATCTACCTCCTGAAATCTGTTTCCTGCAAATCTGCCTTGCTTTCAAATCCTCTTCGTTGCCTTCCCTCAATATATTTGTGGACGAGTGTTCTCATTTATAACTCTGCACGTTTGTGAATTGCAGTGCCCCTGAGCTCCATTTGTCTCCTCGCTTTTTTGGGAGCTGGCCGCAAAAGCGCAGGATTGCTTCAGGCCCTATTTTGGTTCTGGGGGGCAGGCTGAGCCTGTGGTTCATTCTTCTTCCTGATGGGAAAATGGAGTGACCTGTGCCTGTCCCAACACCTAGGGCTAGTCTCTCCTTGGTTGCCCATCTTCCCGTTCATCCTCTGGACAAATTGCAACCTGGACGAAACAGTAGTTTAAAGGTGCTGATTCTCCAAGTAGGGAGATGTTTAGTCAAGTGGCTGGAATGGCGAACCCGAGTACAAGGAGAGGAGAAATGAGGTGCGTTTTAGAAACCTTTCCCGATCTCACGGCATACCATCTTCTGGGTTTCCCATGCATGTTTTGATGTAGGAAGATTCCCTTGTACCTGGAGAGTTGAGACCCATGGGGTGGGTACCCCGTGGTATTACTTTAAAGTATCTGCATTTGCTCACCCAACCTCACCAATCCTCTCAGCCCCAAGAGTGTCCAGCCTTATGTCTTATCCAGCTGTGGGTCTAGATATGGTCAATCCAGGTTGCATCAGAGACCCTGAACGGATTTTGTAAGAATTTCTCTCTCTTTCACTGTCTTTGCTTTGTGGGTTTTTTAAAGTAATGTATGTTTAGAATGGGGTTTGGTTGCTTTTCCCTGCTGTGTTTATGCCGCTTCACACCCTCTTGATTCACTTGCAGAGAGATATCAATACAAAGGTTTTCAGATTCATACTAGTCAGATATATTCTTGTGCGGTGACTAGGGGGTGTTGAGTCCAGTTCACTGAGCAGGGAGTAGGCCTTGTCTATTACATATTTGGCTTATGGAGCGGTGTCTGAGCTAATTTTAAACCCTTGTTTTATGCATCACCCCACCTCACCTTTCCGGTTAAGCAGCCATAGTGTGTCTTCTAAAGGTGTGCCTCTGTTCTGTTTTGTAATTCAGTTCAAGTGTAGCGATTTTGACATTCCCTCTATAAGCGATATCTTAGGATAAGTGCCTTTTTCTGTGTGACTTATTTCACTTAGAATCATCGTACCTAAATCCACTCATCATGCTGCTAACTAGCCTTATGACATTGATTTCATGGCTGAGTGATATTCCATTGTGCCAAGTACCACCATTTCTTTATCCATTTTTCTCTTTCCTGGGATATTGAAGGTGTACCGAAGCGGAGGTTCTTGGCAACAGAGCAGCCGTAAAGTTTGGGGTGCCTGTGTCGTGTTGATTTTTAGTTTTCCCAATTTATACGCCCATGAGTGGAAGTGCCCTATGCTCTCAACGCTGTGTTTATTACTTGTTTCAGGACACACCGTACTCTTCTACAGAGTGCCTGTTGGCAATTTATATCCCGCCCATCAGCGTAGCAAGGCTCCCATGTCTCCATGGCCTGTCCTGCTTTTCTGGTTTTTACAGTTTGTTCAGCATGGCCCTTTTGACCGAGGGCAAGCGAGACTTCTTTGTAGCGCTGATTTGCCCTTCCGGCTTGCTTGGTTGGCCAAAAAGGGCGTATGCGTTTTTTCCTGAATATATTCAGGAAAAAACGCATACGCCCTTTTTGGCCAAGGGCATCATTGTCACCCTTTTGCCGTTTTTCATGTGCTTTAAAGGCGAGTCGAATCTACCTCCTGAAATCTGTTTCCTGCAAATCTGCCTTGCTTTCAAATCCTCTTCGTTTCCTTCCCTCAATATATTTGTGGACGAGTGTTCTCATTTATAACTCTGCACGTTTGTGAATTGCAGTGCCCCTGAGCTCCATTTGTCTCCTCGCTTTTTTGGGAGCTGGCCGCAAAAGCGCAGGATTGCTTCAGGACCTATTTTGGTTCTGGGGGGCAGGCTGAGCCTGTGGTTCATTCTTCTTCCTGATGGGAAAATGGAGTGACCTGTGCCTGTCCCAACACCTAGGGCTAGTCTCTCGTTGGTTCCCCGTCTTCCCGTTCATCCTCAGGACAAATTGCAACCTGGACGAAACAGGAGGTTAAAGGTGCTGATTCTCCAAGTAGGGAGATGGTTAGTCAAGCGGCTGGAATGGCGAACCCGAGCACAAGGAGAGGATAAATGAGGTGCGTTTTAGAAACCTTTCCCGATCTCACGGCATACCATCTTCTGGGTTTCCCATGCCTGTTTAGATGTAGGAAGATTCCCTTGTACCTGGAGATTTGAGACCCATGGGGTGGGTACCCCGCGGTATTAGTTTAAAGTATCTGCATTTGCTCACCCAACCTCACCAATCCTCTCAGCCCCAAGAGTGTCCAGCCTTATGTCTCATCCAGCTGTGGGTCTAGATATGGTCAATCCAGGTTGCATCAGAGACCCTGAACGGATTTTGTAAGAATTTCTCTCTCTTTCACTGTCTTTGCTTTGTGGGTTTTTTAAAGTAATGTATGTTTAGAATGGGGTTTGGCTGCTTTTCCCTGCTGTGTTTATGCCGCTTTACACCCTCTTGATTCACTTGCAGAGAGATATCAATACATAGGTTTTCAGATTCATACTAGTCAGATATATTCTTGTGCGGTGACTAGGGGGTGTTGAGTCCAGTTCACTGAGCAGGGAGTAGGCCTTGTCTATTACATATTTGGCTTATGGAGCGGTGTCTGAGCTAATTTCAAACCCTTGTTTTATGCATCACCCCACCTCACCTTTCCGGTTAAGCAGCCATAGTGTGTCTTCTAAAGGTGTGCCTCTGTTCTGTTTTGTAATTCAGTTCAAGTGTAGCGATTTTGATATTCCCTCTATAAGCGATATCTTAGGATAAGTGTCTTTTTCTGTGTGACTTATTTCACTTAGAATCATCGTACCTAAATCTACTCATCATGCTGCTAACTAGCCTTATGACATTGATTTCATGGCTGAGTGATATTCCATTGTGCCAAGTACCACCATTTCTTTATCCATTTTTCTCTTTCCTGGGATATTGAAGGTGTACCGAAGCGGAGGTTCTTGGAAACAGAGCAGCCGTAAACTTTAGGGTCCCTGTGTCTTGTTGATTTTTAGTTTTCCCAATTTATACGCCCATGAGTGGAAGTGCCCTATGCTCTCTACGCTGTGTTTATTACTTGTTTCAGGACACACCGTACTCATCTCCAGAGTGCCTGTTGGCAATTTACATCCCGCCCATCAGCGTAGCAAGGCTCCCATGTCTCCATGGCCTGTCCTGCTTTTCTGGTTTTTACAATTTGTTCAGCATGGCCCTTTTGACCGTGGGCAAGCGAGACTTCTTTGTAGTGCTGATTTGCCCTTCCGGCTTGCTTGGTTGGCCAAAAAGGGCGTATGCGTTTCTTCCTGAATATATTCAGGAAAAAACGCATACGCCCTTTTTGGCCAAGGGCATCATTGTCAACGTTTTGCCGCTTTTCATATGCTTTAAAGGCGAGTCGAATCTACCTCCTGAAATCTGTTTCCTGCAAATCTGCCTTGCTTTCAAATCCTCTTCGTTGCCTTCCCTCAATATATTTGTGGACGAGAGTTCTCATTTATAACTCTGCACGTTTGTGAATTGCAGTGCCCCTGAGCTCCATTTGTCTCCTCGCTTTTTTGGGAGCTGGCCGCAAAAGCGCAGGATTGCTTCAGGCCCTATTTTGGTTCTGGGGGGCAGGCTGAGCCTGTGGTTCATTCTTCTTCCTGATGGGAAAATGGAGTGACCTATGCCTGTCCCAACACCTAGGGCTCGTCTCTCGTTGGTTCCGCGTCTTCCTGTTCATCCTCAGGACAAATTGCAACCTGTACAATCAGGAGGTTAAAGGTGCTGATTCTCCAAATAGGGAGATGGTTAGTCAAGCAGCTGGAATGGTGAACCCGAGCACAATGAGAGGAGAAATGAGGTGCGTTTTAGAAACCTTTCCCGATCTCATGGCATACCATCTTCTGGGTTTCCCATGCATGTTTTGATGTAGGAAGATGCCCTTGTACCTGGAGATTTGAGACCCATGGGGTGTGTTCCCCGCAGTGTTACTTTAAAGTATCTGCGTTTGCTCACCCAACCTCACCAATCCTCTCAGCCCCAAGAGTGTCCAGCCTTCTGTCTCATCCAGCTGTGGGTCTAGATATGGTCAATCCAGGTTGCATCATAGACCCTGAACGGATTTTGTAAGAATTTCTCTCTCTTTCACTGTCTTTGTTTTGTGGGTTTTTTAAAGTAATTTATGTTTAGAATCGGGCTTGGCTGCTTTTCCCTGCTGTGTTGATGCCGCTTTACACCCTCTTGATTCACTTGCAGAGAGATATCGATACATAGGTTTTCAGATTCTTACTAGTCAGATATATTCTTGTGTGGTGACTAGGGTGTGTTGAGTCCAGTTCACTGAGCAGGGAGTAGGCCTTGTCTATTACATATTTGGCTTATGGAGCGGTCTCTGAGCTAATTTCAAACCCTTGTTTTATGCATCACCCCACCTCACCTTTCCCGTTAAGCAGCCATAGTGTGTCTTCTAAAGGTGTGACTCTGTTCTGTTTTGTAATTCATTTCAAGTGTAGCGATTTTGACATTCCCTCTATAAGCGATATCTTAGGATAAGTGTCTTTTTCTGTGTGACTTATTTCACTTAGAATCATCGTATCTAAATCCACTCATCATGCTGCTAACTAGCCTTATGACATTGATTTCATGGCTGAGTGATATTCCATTGTGCCAAGTACTACCATTTCTTTATCCATTTTTCTCTTTCCTGGGATACTGAAGGTGTACCGAAGCGGAGGTTCTTGGAAACAGAGCAGCCGTAAACTTTAGGGTGCCTGTGTCTTGTTGATTTTTAGTTTTCCCAATTTATACGCCCATGAGTGGAAGTGCCCTATGCTCTCTACGCTGTGTTTATTACTTGTTTCAGGACACACCGTACTCTTCTCCAGAGTGCCTGTTGGCAATTTACATCCCGCCCATCAGCGTAGCAAGGCTCCCATGTCTCCATGGCCTGTCCTGCTTTTCTGGTTTTTACACTTTGTTCAGCATGGCCCTTTTGACCGAGGGCAAGCGAGACTTCTTTGTAGCGCTGATTTTCCCTTCCGTCTTGCTTGGTTGGCCAAAAAGGGCTTATGCGTTTTTTCCTGAATATATTCAGGAAAAAACGCATAAGCCCTTTTTGGCCAAGGGCATCATTGTCAACGTTTTGCCGCTTTTCATGTGCTTTAACGGCGAGTCGAATCTACCTCCTGAAATCTGTTTCCTGCAAATCTGCCTTGCTTTCAAATCCTCTTCGTTGCCTTCCCTCAATATATTTGTGGACGAGAGTTCTCATTTATAACTCTGCACGTTTGTGAATTGCAGTGCCCCTGAGCTCCATTTGTCTCCTCGCTTTTTTGGGAGCTGGCCGCAAAAGCGCAGGATTGCTTCAGGACCTATTTTGGTTCTGGTGGGTAGGCTGAGCCTGTGGTTCATTCTTCTTCCTGATGGGAAAATGGAGTGACCTGTGCCTGTCCCAACACCTAGGGCTAGTCTCTCGTTGGTTCCCCGTCTTCCCGTTCATCCTCAGGACAAATTGCAACCTGGACGAAACAGGAGGTTAAAGGTGCTGATTCTCCAAGTAGAGAGATGGTTAGTCAAGCGGCTGGAATGGCGAACCCGAGCACAAGGAGAGGAGAAATGAGGTGCGCTTTAGAAACCATTCCCGATCTCACGGCATACCATCTTCTGGGTTTCCCATGCATGTTTTGATGTAGGAAGATTCCCTTGTACCTGGAGATTTGAGACGCATGGGGTGGGTACCCCGCGGTATTACTTTAAAGTATCTGCATTTGCTCACCCAACCTCACCAATCCTCTCAGCCCCAAGAGTGTCCAGCCTTATGTCTCATCCAGCTGTGGGTCTAGATATGGTCAATCCAGGTTGCATCAGAGACCCTGAACGGATTTTGTAAGAATTTCTCTCTCTTTCACTGTCTTTGCTTTGTGGGTTTTTTAAAGTAATGTATGTTTAGAATGGGGTTTGGCTGCTTTTCCCTGCTGTGTTTATGCCGCTTTACACCCTCTTGATTCACTTGCAGAGAGATATCAATACATAGGTTTTCAGATTCATACTAGTCAGATATATTCTTGTGCGGTGACTAGGGGGTGTTGAGTCCAGTTCACTGAGCAGGGAGTAGGCCTTGTCTATTACATATTTGGCTTATGGAGCGGTGTCTGAGCTAATTTCAAACCCTTGTTTTATGCATCACCCCACCTCACCTTTCCGGTTAAGCAGCCATAGTGTGTCTTCTAAAGGTGTGCCTCTGTTCTGTTTTGTAATTCAGTTCAAGTGTAGCGATTTTGATATTCCCTCTATAAGCGATATCTTAGGATAAGTGTCTTTTTCTGTGTGACTTATTTCACTTAGAATCATCGTACCTAAATCTACTCATCATGCTGCTAACTAACCTTATGACATTGATTTCATGGCTGAGTGATATTCCATTGTGCCAAGTACCACCATTTCTTTATCCATTTTTCTCTTTCCTGGGATATTGAAGGTGTACCGAAGCGGAGGTTTTTGGAAACAGAGCAGCCGTAAACTTTAGGGTGCCTGTGTCTTGTTCATTTTTAGTTTTCCCAATTTATACGCCCATGAGTGGAAGTGCCCTATGCTCTCAACGCTGTGTTTATTACTTGTTTCAGGACACACCGTACTCTTCTGCAGAGTGCCTGTTGGCAATTTACATCCCGCCCATCAGGGTAGCAAGGCTCCCATGTCTCCATGGCCTGTCCTGCTTTTCTGGTTTTTACACTTTGTTCAGCATGGCCCTTTTGACCGAGGGCAAGCGAGACTTCTTTGTAGCGCTGATTTGCCCTTCCGGCTTGCTTGGTTGGCCAAAAAGGGCGTATGCGTTTTTTCCTGAATATATTCAGGAAAAAACGCATACGCCCTTTTTGGACAAGGGCATCATTGTCAACGTTTTGCCGCTTTTCATGTGCTTTAAAGGTGAGTCGAATCTACCTCCTGAAATCTGTTTCCTGCAAATCTGCCTTGCTTTCAAATCCTCTTCGTTGCCTTCCCTCAATATATTTGTGGACGAGAGTTCTCATTTATAACTCTGCACGTTTGTGAATTGCAGTGCCCCTGAGCTCCATTTGTCTCCTCGCTTTTTTGGGAGCTGGCCGCAAAAGCCCAGGATTGCTTCAGGCCGTATTTTGGTTCTGGGGGGTAGGCTGAGCCTGTGGTTCATTTTTCTTCCTGATGGGAAAATGGAGTGACCTATGCCTGTCCCAACACCTAGGGCTCGTCTCTCGTTGGTTCCACGTCTTCCCGTTCATCCTCAGGACAAATTGCAACCTGTACAATCAGGAGGTTAAAGGTGCTGATTCTCCAAGTAGGGAGATGGTTAGTCAAGCAGCTGGAATGGTGAACCCGAGCACAAGGAGAGGAGAAATGAGGTGCATTTTAGAAACCTTTCCCGATCTCATGGCATACCATCTTCTGGGTTTCCCATGCATGTTTTGATGTAGGAAGATGCCCTTGTACCTGGAGATTTGAGACCCATGTGGTGTGTTCCCCGCAGTGTTACTTTAAAGTATCTGCGTTTGCTCATCCAAACTCACCAATCCTCTCAGCCCCAAGAGTGTCCAGCCTTATGTCTCATCCAGCTGTGGGTCTAGATATGGTCAATCCAGGTTGCATCAGAGACCCTGAACGGATTTTGTAAGAATTTCTCTCTCTTTCACTGTCTTTGCTTTGTGGGTTTTTTAAAGTAATGTATGTTTAGAATGGGGTTTGGCTGCTTTTCCCTGCTGTGTCGATGCTGCTTTACACCCTCTTGATTCACTTGCAGAGAGATATCGATACATAGGTTTTCAGATTCTTACTAGTCAGATATATTCTTGTGTGGTGACTAGGGTGTGTTGAGTCAAGTTCACTGAGCAGGGAGTAGGCCTTGTGTATTACATATTTGGCTTATGGAGTGGTCTCTGAGCTAATTTCAAACCCTTGTTTTATGCATCACCCCACCTCACCTTTCCCGTTAAGCAGCCCTAGTGTGTCTTCTAAAGGTGTGACTCTGTTCTGTTTTGTAATTCAGTTCAAGTGTAGCGATTTTGACATTCCCTCTATAAGCGATATCTTAGGATAAGTGTCTTTTTCTGTGTGACTTATTTCACTTAGAATCATCGTATCTAAATCCATTCATCATGCTGCTAACTAGCCTTATGACATTGATTTCATGGCTGAGTGATATTCCATTGTGCCAAGTACCACCATTTCTTTATCCATTTTTCTCTTTCCTGGGATATTGAAGGTGTACCGAAGTGGAGGTTCTTGGAAACAGAGCAGCCGTAAACTTTAGGGTCCCTGTGTCTTGTTGATTTTTAGTTTTCCCAATTTATACGCCCTTGAGTGGAAGTGCCCTATGCTCTCTACGCTGTGTTTATTACTTGTTTCAGGACACACCGTAGTCTTCTCCAGAGTGCCTGTTGGCAATTTACATCCCGCCCATCAGCGTAGCAAGGCTCCCATGTCTCCATGGCCTGTCCTGCTTTTCTGGTTTTTACACTTTGTTCAGCATGGCCCTTTTGACCGAGGGCAAGCGAGACTTCTTTGTAGCGCTGATTTGCCCTTCCGGCTTGCTTGGTTGGCTAAAAAGGGCGTATGCGTTTTTTCCTGAATATATTCAGGAAAAAACGCATACGCCCTTTTTGGCCAAGGGCATCATTGTCAACGTTTTGCCGCTTTTCATGTGCTTTAAAGGCGAGTCGAATCTACCTCCTGAAATCTGTTTCCTGTAAATCTGCCTTGTTTCAAATCCTCTTCATTGCCTTCCCTCAATATATTTGTGGACGAGAGTTCTCATTTATAACTCTGCACGTTTGTGAATTGCAGTGCCCCTGAGCTCCATTTGTCTCCTCGCTTTTTTGGGAGCTGGCCGCAAAAGCGCAGGATTGCTTCAGGCCCTATTTTGGTTCTGGGGGGCAGGCTGAGCCTGTGGTTCATTCTTCTTCCTGATGGGAAAATGGAGTGACCTGTGCCTGTCCCAAAACCTAGGGCTAGTCTTTCGTTGGTTCCCCATTTTCCCGTTCATCCTCAGGAAAAATTGCAACCTGGACGAAACAGTAGGTTAAAGGTGCTGATTCTCCAAGTAGGGAGATGGTTAGTCAAGCAGCTGGAATGGCGAACCCGAGCACAAGGAGAGGAGAAATGAGGTGCGTTTTAGAAACCTTTCCCGATCTCACGGCATACCATCTTCTGGCTTTCCCATGCATGTTTTGATGTAGGAAGATTCCCTTGTACCTGGAGATTTGAGACCCATGGGGTGTGTTCCCCGCAGTGTTACTTTAAAGTATCTGCGTTTGCTCACCCAACCTCACCAATCCTCTCAGCCCCAAGAGTGTCCAGCCTTATGTCTCATCCAGCTGTGGGTCTAGATATGGTCAATCCAGGTTGCATCATAGACCCTGAACGGATTTTGTAAGAATTTCTCTCTCTTTCACTGTCTTTGTTTTGTGGGTTTTTTAAAGTAATTTATGTTTAGAATCGGGCTTGGCTGCTTTTCCCTGCTGTGTTGATGCCGCTTTACACCCTCTTGATTCACTTGCAGAGAGATATCGATACATAGGTTTTCAGATTCTTACTAGTCAGATATATTCTTGTGTGGTGACTAGGGTGTGTTGAGTCCAGTTCACTGAGCAGGGAGTAGGCCTTGTCTATTACATATTTGGCTTATGGAGCGGTCTCTGAGCTAATTTCAAACCCTTGTTTTATGCATCACCCCACCTCACCTTTCCCGTTAAGCAGCCATAGTGTGTCTTCTAAAGGTGTGACTCTGTTCTGTTTTGTAATTCAGTTCAAGTGTAGCGATTTTGACATTCCCTCTCTAAGCGATATCTTAGGATAAGTGCCTTTTTCTGTGTGACTTATTTCACTTAGAATCATCGTCGCTAAATCGACACATCATGCTGCTAACTAGCCTTATGACATTGATTTCATGGCTGAGTGATATTCCATTGTGCCAAGTACCACCATTTGTTTATCCATTTTTCTCTTTCCTGGGATATTGAAGGTGTACCGAAGCGGAGGTTCTTGGCAACATAGCAGCCGTAAAGTTTGGGGTGCCTGTGATTTGTTGACTTTTAGTTTTCCCAATTTATACGCCCATGAGTGGAAGTGCCCTATGCTCTCTACGCTCTGTTTATTACTTGTTTCAGGACACACCATACTCTTCTCCAGAGTGCCTGTTGGCAATTTACATCCCGCCCATCAGCATAGCAAGGCTCCCATGTCTCCATGGCCTGTCCTGCTTTTCTGGTTTTTACACTTTGTTCAGCATGGCCCTTTTGACCGAGGGCAAGCGAGACTTCTTTGTAGCGCTGATTTGCCCTTCCGGCTTGCTTGGTTGGCCAAAAAGGGCGTATGCGTTTTTTCCTGAATATATTCAGGAAAAAACGCATACGCCCTTTTTGGCCAAGGGCATCATTGTCAACGTTTTGCCGCTTTTCATGTGCTTTAAAGGCGAGTCGAATCTACCTCCTGAAATCTGTTTCCTGCAAATCTGCCTTGCTTTCAAATCCTCTTCGTTGCCTTCCCTCAATATATTTGTGGACGAGAGTTCTCATTTATAACTCTGCACGTTTGTGAATTGCAGTGCCCCTGAGCTCCATTTGTCTCCTCGCTTTTTTGGGAGCTGGCCGCAAAAGCGCAGGATTGCTTCAGGCCCTATTTTGGTTCTGGGGGGCAGGCTGAGCCTGTGGTTCATTCTTCTTCCTGATGGGAAAATGGAGTGACCTATGCCTGTCCCAACACCTAGGGCTCGTCTCTCGTTGGTTCCGCGTCTTCCCGTTCATCCTCAGGACAAATTGCAACCTGTACAATCAGGAGGTTAAAGGTGCTGATTCTCCAAATAGGGAGATGGTTAGTCAAGCAGCTGGAATAGTGAACCCGAGCACAAGGAGAGGAGAAATGAAGTGCGTTTTAGAAACCTTTCCCGATCTCATGGTATACCATCTTCTGGGTTTCCCATGCATGTTTCGATGTAGGAAGATGCCCTTGTACCTGGAGATTTGAGACCCATGGGGTGTGTTCCCCGCAGTGTTACTTTAAAGTATCTGCGTTTGCTCACCCAACCTCACCAATCCTCTCAGCCCCAAGAGTGTCCAGCCTTATGTCTCATCCAGCTGTGGGTCTAGATATGGTCAATCCAGGTTGCATCAGAGACCCTGAACGGATTTTGTAAGAATTTCTCTCTCTTTCACTGTCTTTGTTTTGTGGGTTTTTTAAAGTAATTTATGTTTAGAATGGGGCTTGGCTGCTTTTCCCTGCTGTGTTTATGCCGCTTTACACCCTCTTGATTCACTTGCAGAGAGATATCGATACATAGGTTTTCAGATTCATACTAGTCAGATATATTCTTGTGCGGTGACTAGGGGGTGTTGAGTCCAGTTCACTGAGCAGGGAGTAGGCCTTGTCTATTACATATTTGGCTTATGGAGCGGTGTCTGAGCTAATTTCAAACCCTTGTTTTATGCATCACCCCACCTCACCTTTCCGGTGAAGCAGCCATAGTGTGTCTTCTAAAGGTGTGACTCTGTTCTGTTTTGTAATTCAGTTCAAGCGTAGCGATTTTGACATTCCCTCTATAAGCGATATCTTAGGATAAGTGTCTTTTTCTGTGTGACTTATTTCACTTAGAATCATCGTCGCTAAATCCACACATCATGCTGCTAACTGGCCTTATGACATTGATTTCATGGCTGAGTGATATTCCATTGTGCCAAGTACCACCATTTCTTTATCCATTTTTCTCTTTCCTGGGATATTGAAGGTGTACCGAAGTGGAGGTTCTTGGCAACAGAGCAGCCGTAAAGTTTGGGGTGCCTGTATCTTGTTGACTTTTAGTTTTCCCAATTTATACGCCCATGAGTGGAAGTGCCCTATGCTCTCAACGCTGTGTTTATTACTTGTTTCAGGACACACCGTACTCTTCTCCAGAGTGCCTGTTGGCAATTTACATCCCGCCCATCAGCGTAGCAAGGCTCCCATGTCTCCATGGCCTGTCCTGCTTTTCTGGTTTTACACTTTGTTCAGCATGGCCCTTTTGACCGAGGGCAAGCGAGACTTCTTTGTAGCGCTGATTTGCCCTTCCGGCTTGCTTGGTTGGCCAAAAAGGGCGTATGCGTTTTTTCCTGAATATATTCAGGAAAAAACGCATACGCCCTTTTTGGCCAAGGGCATCATTGTCAACGTTTTGCCGCTTTTCATGTGCTTTAAAGGCGAGTCGAATCTACCTCCTGAAATCTGTTTCCTGCAAATCTGCCTTGCTTTGAAATCCTCTTCGTTGCCTTCCCTCAATATATTTGTGGACGAGAGTTCTCATTTATAACTCTGCACGTTTGTGAATTGCAGTGCCCCTGAGCTCCATTTGTCTCCTCGCTTTTTTGGGAGCTGGCCGCAAAAGCGCAGGATTGCTTCAGGCCCTATTTTGGTTCTGGGGGGCAGGCTGAGCCTGTGGTTCATTCTTCTTCCTGATGGGAAAATGGAGTGACCTATGCCTGTCCCAACACCTACGGCTCGTCTCTCGTTGGTTCCGCGTCTTCCCGTTCATCCTCAGGACAAATTGCAACCTGTACAATCAGGAGGTTAAAGGTGCTGATTCTCCAAATAGGGAGATGGTTAGTCAAGCGGCTGGAATGGCGAACCCGAGCACAAGGAGAGGAGAAATGAGGTGCGTTTTAGAAACCTTTCCCGATCTCATGGCATACCATCTTCTGGGTTTCCCATGCATGTTTTGATGTAGGAAGATTCCCTTGTACCTGTAGATTTGAGACCCATGGGGTGTGTTCCTCGCAGTGTTATTTAAAGTATCTGCGTTTGCTCACCCAACCTCACCAATCCTCTCAGCCCCAAGAGTGTCCAGCCTTATGTCTCATCCAGCTGTGGGTCTAGATATGGTCAATCCAGGTTGCATCATAGACCCTGAACGGATTTTGTAAGAATTTCTCTCTCTTTCACTGTCTTTGCTTTGTGGGTTTTTAAAAGTAATGTATGTTTAGAATTGGGTTTGGCTGCTTTTCCCTGCTGTGTTGATGCCGCTTTACACCCTCTTGATTCACTTGCAGAGAGATATCGATACATAGGTTTTCAGATTCTTACTAGTCAGATATATTCTTGTGTGGTGACTAGGGAGTGTTGAGTCCAGTTCACTGAGCAGGGAGTAGGCCTTGTCTATTACATATTTGGCTTATGGAGCGGTCTCTGAGCTAATATCAAACCCTTGTTTTATGCATCACCCCACCTCACCTTTCCCGTTAAGCAGCCATAGTGTGTCTTCTAAAGGTGTGACTCTGTTCTGTTTTGTAATTCAGTTCAAGTGTAGCGATTTTGACATTCCCTCTATAAGCGATATTTTAGGATAAGTGTCTTTTTCTGTGTGACTTATTTCACTTAGAATCATCGTACCTAAATCCACTCATCATGCTGCTAACTAGCCATATGACATTGATTTCATGGCTGAATGCTATTCCATTGTGCCAAGTACTACCATTTCTTTATCCATTTTTCTCTTTCCTGGGATATTGAAGGTGTACCGAAGCGGAGGTTCTTGGAAATAGAGCAGCCGTAAACTTTAGGGTGCCTGTGTCTTGTTGATTTTTAGTTTTCCCAATTTATACTCCCATGAGTGGAAGTGCCCTATGCTCCCTACGCTGTGTTTATTACTTGTTTCAGGACACACCGTACTCTTCTCCAGAGTGCCTGTTGGCAATTTACATCCCGCCCATCAGAGTAGCAAGGCTCCCATGTCTCCATGGCCTGTCCTGCTTTTCTGGTTTTTACACTTTGTTCAGCATGGCCCTTTTGACCGAGGGCAAGCGAGACTTCTTTGTAGCGCTGATTTGCCCTTCCGGCTTGCTTGGTTGGCCAAAAAGGGCGTATGCGTTTTTTCCTGAATATATTCAGGAAAAAACGCATACGCCCTTTTTGGCCAAGGGCATCATTGTCAACGTTTTGCCACTTTTCATGGGCTTTAAAGGCGAGTCGAATCTACCTCCTGAAATCTGTTTCCTGCAAATCTGCCTTGCTTTGAAATCCTCTTCGTTGCCTTCCCTCAATATATTTGTGGACGAGAGTTCTCATTTATAACTCTGCACGTTTGTGAATTGCAGTGCCCCTGAGCTCCATTTGTCTCCTCGCTTTTTTGGGAGCTGGCCGCAAAAGCGCAGGATTGCTTCAGGCCCTATTTTGGTTCTGGGGCGCAGGCTGAGCCTGTGGTTCATTCTTCTTCCTGATGGGAAAATGGAGTGACCTATGCCTGTCCCAACACCTACGGCTCGTCTCTCGTTGGTTCCGCGTCTTCCCGTTCATCCTCAGGACAAATTGCAACCTGTACAATCAGGAGGTTAAAGGTGCTGATTCTCCAAATAGGGAGATGGTTAGTCAAGCGGCTGGAATGGCGAACCCGAGCACAAGGAGAGGAGAAATGAGGTGCGTTTTAGAAACCTTTCCCGATCTCATGGCATACCATCTTCTGGGTTTCCCATGCATGTTTTGATGTAGGAAGATTCCCTTGTACCTGGAGATTTGAGACCCATGGGGTGTGTTCCTCGCAGTGTTATTTAAAGTATCTGCGTTTGCTCACCCAACCTCACCAATCCTCTCAGCCCCAAGAGTGTCCAGCCTTATGTCTCATCCAGCTGTGGGTCTAGATATGGTCAATCCAGGTTGCATCATAGACCCTGAACGGATTTTGTAAGAATTTCTCTCTCTTTCAGTGTCTTTGCTTTGTGGGTTTTTAAAAGTAATGTATGTTTAGAATTGGGTTTGGCTGCTTTTCCCTGCTGTGTTGATGCCGCTTTACACCCTCTTGATTCACTTGCAGAGAGATATCGATACATAGGTTTTCAGATTCTTACTAGTCAGATATATTCTTGTGTGGTGACTAGGGAGTGTTGAGTCCAGTTCACTGAGCAGGGAGTAGGCCTTGTCTATTACATATTTGGCTTATGGAGCGGTCTCTGAGCTAATATCAAACCCTTGTTTTATGCATCACCCCACCTTACCTTTCCCGTTAAGCAGCCATAGTGTGTCTTCTAAAGGTGTGACTCTGTTCTGTTTTGTAATTCAGTTCAAGTGTAGCGATTTTGACATTCCCTCTATAAGCGATATTTTAGGATAAGTGTCTTTTTCTGTGTGACTTATTTCACTTAGAATCATCGTACCTAAATCCACTCATCATGCAGCTAACTAGCCATATGACATTGATTTCATGGCTGAATGCTATTCCATTGTGCCAAGTACTACCATTTCTTCATCCATTTTTCTCTTTCCTGGGATATTGAAGGTGTACCGAAGCGGAGGTTCTTTGAAATAGAGCAGCCGTAAACTTTAGGGTGCCTGTGTCTTGTTGATTTTTAGTTTTCCCAATTTATACTCCCATGAGTGGAAGTGCCCTATGCTCCCTACGCTGTGTTTATTACTTGTTTCAGGACACACCGTACTCTTCTCCAGAGTGCCTGTTGGCAATTTACATCCCGCTCATCAGCGTAGCAAGGCTCCCATGTCTCCATGGCCTGTCCTGCTTTTCTGGTTTTTACACTTTGTTCAGCATGGCCCTTTTGACCGAGGGCAAGCGAGACTTCTTTGTAGCGCTGATTTGCCCTTCCGGCTTGCTTGGTTGGCCAAAAAGGGCGTATGCGTTTTTTCCTGAATATATTCAGGAAAAAACGCATACGCCCTTTTTGGCCAAGGGCATCATTGTCAACGTTTTGCCGCTTTTCATGTGCTTTAAAGGCGAGTCGAATCTACCTCCTGAAATCTGTTTCCTGCAAATCTGCCTTGCTTTCAAATCCTCTTCGTTGCCTTCCCTCAATATATTTGTGGACGAGAGTTCTCATTTATAACCCTGCACGTTTGTGAATTGCAGTGCCCCTGAGCTCCATTTGTCTCCTCGCTTTTTTGGGAGCTGGCCGCAAAAGCGCAGGATTGCTTCAGGCCCTATTTTGGTTCTGGGGGGCAGGCTGAGCCTGTGGTTCATTCTTCTTCCTGATGGGAAAATGGAGTGACCTGTGCCTGTCCCAACACCTAGGGCTAGTCTTTCGTTGGTTCCCCGTCTTCCCGTTCATCCTCAGGACAAATTTCAACCTGAACGAAACAGTAGGTTAAAGGTGCTGATTCTCCAAGTAGGGAGATGGTTAGTCAAGCGGCTGGAATGGCGAACCCGAGCACAAGGAGAGGAGAAATGAGGTGCGTTTTAGAAACCTTTCCCGATCTCATGGCATACCATCTTCTGGGTTTCCCATGCATGTTTAGATGTAGGAAGACTCCCTTGTACCTGGAGATTTGAGACCCATGGGGTGTGTTCCCCGCAGTGTTATTTAAAGTATCTGCGTTTGCTCACCCAACTTCACCAATCCTCTCAGCCCCAAGAGTGTCCAGCCTTATGTATCATCCAGCTGTCGGTCTAGATATGGTCTATCCAGGTTGCATCAGAGACCCTGAACGGATTTTGTAAGAATTTCTCTCTCTTTCACTGTCTTTGTTTTGTGGGTTTTTTAAAGTAATGTATGTTTAGAATGGGGTTTGGCTGCTTTTCCCTGCTGTGTTGATGCCGCTTTACACCCTCTTGATTCACTTGCAGAGAGATATCGATACATAGGTTTTCAGATTCATACTAGTCAGATATATTCTTGTGCGGTGACTAGGGGGTGTTGAGTCCAGTTCACTGAGCAGGGAGTAGGCCTTGTCTATTACATATTTGGCTTATGGAGCGGTGTCTGAGCTAATTTCAAACCCTTGTTTTATGCATCACCCCACCTCACCTTTCCGGTTAAGCAGCCATAGTGTGTCTTCTAAAGGTGTGACTCTGTTCTGTTTTGTAATTCAGTTCAAGTGTAGCGATTTTGACATTCCCTCTTTAAGCGATATCTTAGGATAAGTGCCTTTTTCTGTGTGACTTATTTCACTTAGAATCATCGTCGCTAAATCCACACATCATGTTGCTAACTAACCTTATGACATTGATTTCATGGCTGAGTGATATTCCATTGTGCCAAGTACCACCATTTCTTTATCCATTTTTCTCTTTCCTGGGATATTGAAGGTGTACCGAAGCGGAGGTTCTTGGCAACAGAGCAGCCGTAAAGTTTGGGGTGCCTGTGTCTTGTTGATTTTTGGTTTTCCCAATTTATACGCCCATGAGTGGAAGTGCCCTATGCTCTCTACGCTGTGTTTATTACTTGTTTCAGGACACACCGTACTCTTCTCCAGAGTGCCTGTTGGCAATTTATATCCTGCCCATCAGCGTAGCAAGGCTCCCATGTCTCCATGGCCTGTCCTGCTTTTCTGGTTTTTACACTTTGTTCAGCATGGCCCTTTTGACCGAGGGCAAGCGAGACTTCTTTGTAGCGCTGATTTGCCCTTCCGGCTTGCTTGGTTGTCCAAAAAGGGCGTATGCGTTTTTTCCTGAATATATTCAGGAAAAAACGCATACGCCCTTTTTGTTCAAGGGCATCATTATCAACGTTTTGCCGCTTTTCATGTGCTTTATAGGTGAGTCGAATCTACCCCCTGAAATCTGTTTCCTGCAAATCTGCCTTGCTTTCAAATCCTCTTCGTTGCCTTCCCTCAATATATTTGTGGACGAGAGTTCTCATTTATAACTCTGCACGTTTGTGAATTGCAGTGCCCCTGAGCTCCATTTGTCTCCTCGCTTTTTTGGGAGCTGGCCGCAAAAGCGCAGGATTGCTTCAGGCCCTATTTTGGTTCTGGGGGGCAGGCTGAGCCTGTGGTTCATTCTTCTTCCTGATGGGAAAATGGAGTGACCTATGCCTGTCCCAACACCTAGGGCTCGTCTCTCGTTGGTTCTGCATCTTCCCGTTCATCCTCAGGAAAAATTTCAACCTGTACAGTCAGGAGGTTAAAGGTGCTGATTCTCCAAATAGGGAGATGGTTAGTCAAGCAGCTGGAATGGTGAACCCGAGCACAAGGAGAGGAGAAATGAGGTGCGTTTTAGAAACCTTTCCAGATCTCATGGCATACCATCTTCTGGGTTTCCCATGCATGTTTTGATGTAGGAAGATGCCCTTGTACCTGGAGATTTGAGACCCATGGGGTGTGTTCCCCGCAGTGTTACTTTAAAGTATCTGCGTTTGCTCACCCAACCTCACCAATCCTCTCAGCCCCAAGAGTGTCCAGCCTTATGTCTCATCCAGCTGTGGGTCTAGATATGGTCAATCCAGGTTGCATCAGAGACCCTGAACGGATTTTGTAAGAATTTCTCTCTCTTTCACTGTCTTTGTTTTGTGGGTTTTTTAAAGTAAGTTATGTTTAGAATCGGACTTGGCTGCTTTTCCCTGCTGTGTTGATGCCGCTTTACACCCTCTTGATTCACTTGCAGAGAGATATCGATACATAGGTTTTCAGATTCTTACTAGTCAGATATATTCTTGTGCGGTGACTAGGGGGTGTTGAGTCCAGTTCACTGAGCAGGGAGTAGGCCTTGTCTAGTACATAATTGGCTTATGGAGCGGTCTCTGAGCTAATTTCAAACCCTTGTTTTATGCATCACCCCACCTCACCTTTCCCGTTAAGCAGCCATAGTGTGTCTTCTAAAGGTGTGACTCTGTTCTGTTTTGTAATTCAGTTCAAGTGTAGCCATTTTGGCATTCCCTCTCTAAGCGATATCTTAGGATAAGTGTCTTTTTCTGTGTGACTTATTTCACTTAGAATCATCGTACCTAAATCCACTCATCATGCTGCTAACTAGCCTTATGACATTGATTTCATGGCTGAGTGATATTCCATTGTGCCAAGTACCACCATTTCTTCATCCATTTTTCACTTTCCTGGGATATTGAAGGTGTACCGAAGCGGAGGTTCTTGGAAACAGAGCAGCCGTAAACTTTAGGGTGCCTGTGTCTTGTTGATTTTTAGTTTTCCCAATTTATACGCCCATGAGTGGAAGTGTCCTATACTCTCTACGCTGTGTTTATTACTTGTTTCAGGACACACCGTACTCTTCTCCAGAGTGCCTGTTGGCAATTTACATCCCGCCCATCAGAGTAGCAAGGCTCCCATGTCTCCATGGTCTGTCCTGCTTTTCTGGTTTTTACACTTTGTTCTGCATGGCCCTTTTGACCGAGGGCAAGCGAGACTTCTTGGTAGCGCTGATTTGCCCTTCCGGCTTGCTTGGTTGTCCAAAAAGGGCGTATGCGTTTTTTCCTGAATATATTCAGGAAAAAACGCATACGCCCTTTTTGTTCAAGGGCATCATTATCAACGTTTTGCCGCTTTTCATGTGCTTTATAGGTGAGTCGAATCTACCCCCTGAAATCTGTTTCCTGCAAATCTGCCTTGCTTTCAAATCCTCTTCGTTGCCTTCCCTCAATATATTTGTGGACGAGAGTTCTCATTTATAACTCTGCACGTTTGTGAATTGCAGTGCCCCTGAGCTCCATTTGTCTCCTCGCTTTTTTGGGAGCTGGCCGCAAAAGCGCAGGATTGCTTCAGGCCCTAGTTTGGTTCTGGGGGGCAGGCTGAGCCTGTGGTTCATTCTTCTTCCTGATGGGAAAATGGAGTGTCCTGTGCCTGTCCCAAAACCTAGGGCTAGTCTCTCGTTGGTTCCCCGTCTTCCCGTTCATCTTCAGGACAAATTGCAACCTGGACGAAACAGGAGGTTAAAGGTGCTGATTCTCCAAGTAGGGAGATGGTTAGTCAAGGGGCTGGAATGGCGAACCCGAGCACAAGGAGAGGAGAAATGAGGTGCGTTTTAGAAACCTTTCCCGATCTCACGGCATACCATCTTCTGGGTTTCCCATGCATGTTTTGATGTAGGAAGATGCCCTTGTACCTGGAGATTTGAGACCCATGGGGTGGGTACCCCGCGGTATTACTTTAAAGTATCTGCATTTGCTCACCCAACCTCACCAATCCTCTCAGCCCCAAGAGTGTCCAGCCTTATGTCTCATCCAGCTGTGGGTCTAGATATGGTCAATCCAGGTTGCATCAGAGACCCTGAACGGATTTTGTAAGAATTTCTCTCTCTTTCACTGTCTTTGCTTTGTGGGTTTTTTAAAGTAATGTATGTTTAGAATGGGGTTTGGCTGCTTTTCCCTGCTGTGTTTATGCCACTTTACACCCTCTTGATTCACTTGCAGAGAGATATCAATACATAGGTTTTCAGATTCATACTAGTCAGATATATTCTTGTGCGGTGACTAGGGGGTGTTGAGTCCAGTTCACTGAGCAGGGAGTAGGCCTTGTCTATTACATATTTGGCTTATGGAGCGGTGTCTGAGCTAATATCAAACCCTTGTTTTATGCATCACCCCACCTCGCCTTTCCGGTTAAGCAGCCATAGTGTGTCTTCTAAAGGTGTGCCTCTGTTCTGTTTTGTAATTCAGTTCAAGTGTGGCGATTTTGACATTCCCTCTATAAGCGATATCTTAGGATGATTGCCGTTTTCTGTGTGACTTATTTCACTTAGAATCATCGTACCTAAATCCACTCATCATGCTGCTAACTAACCTTATGACATTGATTTCATGGCTGAGTGATATTCCATTGTGCCAAGTACCACCATTTCTTTATCCATTTTTCACTTTCCTGGGATATTGAAGGTGTACCGAAGCGGAGGTTCTTGGAAACAGAGCAGCCGTAAATTTTAGGGTGCCTGTGTCTTGTTGATTTTTAGTTTTCCCAATTTATACGCCCATGAGTGGAAGTGCCCTATGCTCTCTACGCTGTGTTTATTACTTGTTTCAGGACACACCGTACTCTTCTCCAGAGTGCCTGTTGGCAATTTACATCCCGCCCATCAGAGTAGCAAGGCTCCCATGTCTCCATGGCCTGTCCTGCTTTTCTGGTTTTTACACTTTGTTCCGCATGGCCCTTTTGACCGAGGGCAAGCGAGACTCCTTTGTAGCGCTGATTTGCCCTTCTGGCTTGCTTGGTTGGCCAAAAAGGGCGTATGCGTTTTTTCCTGAATATATTCAGGAAAAAACGCATACGCCCTTTTTGGCCAAGGGCATCATTGTCAACGTTTTGCCACTTTTCATCGGCTTTAAAGGCGAGTCGAATCTACCCCCTGAAATCTGTTTCCTGCAAATCTGCCTTGCTTTCAAATCCTCTGCGTTGCCTTCCCTCAATATATTTGTGGACGAGAGTTCTCATTTATAACTCTGCACGTTTGTGAATTGCAGTGCCCCTGAGCTCCATTTGTCTCCTCGCTTTTTTGGGAGCTGGCCGCAAAAGCGCAGGATTGCTTCAAGCCCTATTTTGGTTCTGGGGGGCAGGCTGAGCCTGTGGTTCATTCTTCTTCCTGATGGGAAAATTGAGTGACCTATGCCTGTCCCAACACCTAGGGCTCGTCTCTCATTGGTTCCGCGTCTTCCCGTTCATCCTCAGGACAAATTGCAACCTGGACGAAACAGGAGGTTATGGGTGCTGATTCTCCAAGTAGGGAGATGGTTAGTCAAGAGGCTGGAATGGCGAATCCGAGCACAAGGTGAGGAGAAATGAGGTGCGTTTTAGAAACCTTTCCCGATCTCACGGCATACCATCTTCTGGGTTTCCCATGCATGTTTTGATGTAGGAAGATGCCCTTGTACATGGAGATTTGAGACCCATGGGGTGGGTACCCCGCGGTGTTACTTTAAAGTATCTGCGTTTGCTCACCCAACCTCACCAATCCTCTCAGCCCCAAGAGTGTCCAGCCGTATGTCTCATCCAGCTGTGGGTCTAGATATGGTCAGTCCAGGTTGCATCAGAGTCCCTGAACGGATTTTGTAAGAATTTCTCTCTCTTTCACTGTCTTTGTTTTGTGGGTTTTTTAAAGTAATTTATGTTTAGAATGGGTCTTGGCTGCTTTTCCCTGCTGTGTTTATGCCGCTTTACACCCTCTTGACTCACTTGCAGAGAGATATCGATACATAGGTTTTCAGATTCTTACGAGTCAGATATATTCTTGTGCGGTGACTAGGGGGTGTTGAGTGCAGTTCACTGAGCAGGGAGTAGTCCTTGTCTATTACATATTTGGCTTATGGAGCGGTCTCTGAGCTAATTTCAAACCCTTGTTTTATGCATCACCCTACCTCACCTTTCCCGTTAAGCAGCCATAGTGTGTCTTCTAAAGGTGTGACTCTGTTCTGTTTTGTAATTCAGTTCAAGTGTAGCGATTTTGACATTGCCTCTATAAGCGATATCTTAGGATAAGTGTCTTTTTCTGTGTGACTTATTTCACTTAGAATCATCGGACCTAAATCCACTCATCATGCTGATAACTAGCCTTATGACATTGATTTCATAGCTGAGTGATATTCCATTGTGCCAAGTACCACCATTTCTTTATCCATTTTTCTCTTTCCTGGGATATTGAAGGTGTGCCGAAGTGGAGGTTCTTGGAAACAGAGCAGCCGTAAAGTTTGGGGTGCCTATGTCTTGTTGATTTTTAGTTTTCCCGATTTATACGCCCATGAGTGGAAGTGCCCTATGCTCTCTAAGCTGTGTTTATTACTTGTTTTAGGACACACCGTACACGTCTCCAGAGTGCCTGTTGGCAATTTACATCCCACCCATCAGCGTAGCAAGGCTCCCATGTCTCCATGGCCTGTCCTGCTTTTCTGGTTTTTACACTTTGTTCAGCATGTCCCTTTTGACTGAGGGCAAGCGAGACTTTTTTGTAGCGCAGATTTGCCCTTCCGGCTTGCTTGGTTGGCCAAAAAGGGCGTATGCGTTTTTTCCTGAATATATTCAGGAAAAAACGCATACGCCCTTTTTGGCCAAGGGCATCATTGTCAACGTTTTGCCGCTTTTCATGTGCTTTAAAGGCGAGTCGAATCTACCTCCTGAAATCTGTTTCCTGCAAATCTGCCTTGCTTTCAAATCCTCTTCGTTGCCTTCCCTCAATATATTTGTGGACGAGAGTTCTCATTTATAACTCTGCACGTTTGTGAATTGCAGTGCCCCTGAGCTCCATTTGTCTCCTCGCTTTTTTGGGAGCTGGCCGCAAAAGCGCAGGATTGCTTCAGGCCCTATTTTGGTTCTGGGGGGCAGGCTGAGCCTGTGGTTCATTCTTCTTCCTGATGGGAAAATGGAGTGACCTGTGCCTGTCCCAACACCTAGGGCTAGTCTCTCGTTGGTTCCCCGTCTTCCCGTTCATCCTAAGGACAAATTGCAACCTGGACGAAACAGGAGGTTAAAGGTGCTGATTCTCCAAGTAGGGAGATGGTTAGTCAAGCGGCTGGAATGGCGAATCCAAGCACAAGGAGAGGAGAAATGAGGTGCGTTTTAGAAACCTTTCCCGATCTCACGCCATAGCATCTTCTGGGTTTCCCATGCATGTTTTGATGTAGGAAGATGCCCTTGTACCTGGAGATTTGAGACCCATGGGGGGGGTACCCCGCAGTGTTACTTTAAAGTATCTGCGTTTGCTCACCCAACTTCACCAATGCTCTCAGCCTAAAGAGTGTCCAGCATTATGTCTCATCCAGCTGTGGGTCTAGATATGGTCAATCCAGGTTGCATCAGAGACCCTGAACGGATTTTGTAAGAATTTCTCTCTCTTTCACTGTCTTTGCTTTGTGGGTTTTTTAAAGTAATGTATGTTTAGAATGGGGTTTGGCTGCTTTTCCCTGCTGTGTTTATGCCGCTTTACACCCTCTTGATTCACTTGCAGAGAGATATCGATACATAGGTTTTCAGATTCTTACTAGTCAGATATATTCTTGTGCGGTGACTAGGGGGTGTTGAGTCCAGTTCACTGAGCAGGTAGTAGGCCTTGTCTAGAACATATGTGGCTTATGGAGTGGTCTCTGAGCTAATTTCAAACCCTTGTTTTATGCATCACCCCACCTCACCTTTCCCGTTAAGCAGCCATAGTGTGTCTTCGAAAGGTCTGACTGTGTTCTGTTTTGTAATTCAGTTCAAGAGTAACGATTTTGACATTCCCTCTATAAGCGATATCTTAGGATAAGTGCCTTTTTCTGTGTGACTTATTTCACTTAGAATCATCGTACCTAAATCCACTCATCATGCTTCTAACTAGCCTTATGACATTGATGTTATGGCTGAGTGATATTCCATTGTGCCAAGTACCACCATTTCTTTATCCATTTTTCTCTTTCCTGGGATATTGAAGGTGTACCGAAGCGGAGGTTCTTGGAAACAGAACAGCCGTAAAGTTTGGGGTGCCTGTGTCTTGTTGATTTTTAGTTTTCCCAATTTATACGCCCATGAGTGGAAGTGCCCTATGCTCTCTATGCTGTGTTTATTACTTGTTGCAGGACACACCGTACTCTTCTCCAGAGTGCCTGTTGGCAATTTACATCCCGCCCATCAGCGTAGCAAGGCTCCCATGTCTCCATGGCCTGTCCTGCTTTTCTGGTTTTTACACTTTGTTCAGCATGGCCCTTTTGACCCAGGGCAAGCGAGACTTTTTTATAGCGCAGATTTGCCCTTCCGGCTGCTTGGTTGGCCAAAAAGGGCGTATGCGTTTTTTCCTGAATATATTCAGGAAAAAACGCATACGCCCTTTTTGGCCAAGGGCATCATTGTCAACGTTTTGCCGCTTTTCATGTGCTTTAAAGGTGAGTCGAATCTACCTCCTGAAATCTGTTTCCTGCAAATCTGCCTTGCTTTCAAATCCTCTTCGTTGCCTTCCCTCAATATATTTGTGGACGAGAGTTCTCATTTATAACTCTGCACGTTTGTGAATTGCAGTGCCCCTGAGCTCCATTTGTCTCCTCGCTTTTTTGGGAGCTGGCCGCAAAAGCGCAGGATTGCTTCAGGCCCTATTTTGGTTCTGGGGGGCAGGCTGAGCCTGTGGTTCATTCTTCTTCCTGATGGGAAAATGGAGTGACCTGTGCCTGTCCCAACACCTAGGGCTAGTCTCTCGTTGGTTGCCCGTCTTGCCGTTCATCCTCAGGACAAATTGCAACCTGGACGAAACAGGAGGTTATGGGTGCTGATTCTCCAAGTAGGGAGATGGTTAGTCAAGCGGCTGGAATGGCGAATCCGAGCACAAGGTGAGGAGAAATGAGGTGCGTTTTAGAAACCTTTCCCGATCTCACGGCATACCATCTTCTGGGTTTCCCATGCATGTTTTGATGTAGGAAGATGCCCTTGTACCTGGAGATTTGAGACCCATGGGGTGGGTACCCCGCGGTGTTACTTTAAAGTATCTGCGTTTGCTCACCCAACCTCACCAATCCTCTCAGCCCCAAGAGTGTCCAGCCTTATGTCTCATCCAGCTGTGGGTCTAGATATGGTCAGTCCAGGTTGCATCAGAGACCCTGAACGGATTTTGTAAGAATTTCTCTCTCTTTCACTGTCTTTGTTTTGTGGGTTTTTTAAAGTAATTTATGTTTAGAATGGGTCTTGGCTGCTTTTCCCTGCTGTGTTTATGCCGCTTTACACCCTCTTGATTCACTTGCAGAGAGATATCGATACATAGGTTTTCAGATGCTTACTAGTCAGATATATTCTTGTGCGGTGACTAGGGGGTGTTGAGTCCAGTTCACTGAGCAGGGAGTAGGCCTTGTCTATTACATATTTGGCTTATGGAGCGGTCTCTGAGCTAATTTCAAACCCTTGTTTTATGCATCACCCTACCTCACCTTTCCCGTTAAGCAGCCATAGTGTGTCTTCGAAAGGTCTGACTGTGTTCTGTTTTGTAATTCAGTTCAAGAGTAGCGATTTTGACATTCCCTCTATAAGCGATATCTTAGGATAAGTGTCTTTTTCTGTGTGACTTATTTCACTTAGAATCATCGTACCTAAATCCACTCATCATGCTGCCACCTAGCCTTATGACATTGATTTCATGACTGAGTGATATTCCATTGTGCCAAGTACCACCATTTCTTTATCCATTTTTCTCTTTCCTGGGATATTGAAGGTGTACCGAAGCGGAGGTTCTTGGCAACAGAGCAGCCGTAAAGTTTGGGGTGCCTGTGTCTTGTTGACTTTTAGTTTTCCCAATTTATACGCCCATGAGTGGAAGTGCCCTATGCTCTCAATGCTGTGTTTATTACTTGTTTCAGGACACACCGTACTCTTCTCCAGAGTGCCTGTTGGCAATTTACATCCCGCCCATCAGCGTAGCAAGGCTCCCATGTCTCCATGGCCTGTCCTGCTTTTCTGGCTTTTACACTTTGTTCAGCATGGCCCTGTTGACCGAGGGCAAGCGAGACTTCTTTGTAGCGCTGATTTGCCCTTCCGGCTTGCTTGGTTGGCCAAAAAGGGCGTATGCGTTTTTTCCTGAATATATTCAGGAAAAAACGCATACGCCCTTTTTGGCCAAGGGCATCATTGTCAACGTTTTGCCGCTTTTCATGTGCTTTAAAGGCGAGTCGAATCTACCTCCTGAAATCTGTTTCCTGCAAATCTGCCTTGCTTTCAAATCCTCTTCGTTGCCTTCCCTCAATATATTTGTGGACGAGAGTTCTCATTTATAACTCTGCACGTTTGTGAATTGCAGTGCCCCTGAGCTCCATTTGTCTCCTCGCTTTTTAGGGAGCTGGCCGCAAAAGCGCAGGATTGCTTCAGGCCCTATTTTAGTTCTGCGGGGCAGGCTGAGCCTGTGGTTCATTCTTCTTCCTGATGGGAAAATGGAGTGACCTATGCCTGTCCCAACACCTAGGGCTCGTCTCTCGTTGGTTCTGCGTCTTCCCATTCATCCTCAGGACAAATTGCAACCTGGACGAAACAGGAGGTTAAAGGTGCTGATTCTCCAAGTAGAGAGATGGTTAGTCAAGCGGCTGGAATGGCGAACCCGAGCACAAGGAGAGGAGAAAAGAGGTGCGTTTTAGAAACATTTCCCGATCTCACGGCATACCATCTTCTGGGTTTCCCATGCATGTTTTGATGTAGGAAGATTCCCTTGTACCTGGAGATTTGAGACCCATGGGGTGGGTACCCCGCGGTATTACTTTAAAGTATCTGCATTTGCTCACCCAACCTCACCAATCCTCTCAGCCCCAAGAGTGTCCAGCCTTATGTCTCATCCAGCTGTGGGTCTAGATATGGTCAATCCAGGTTGCATCAGAGACCCTGAACGGATTTTGTAAGAATTTCTCTCTCACTGTCTTTGCTTTGTGGGTTTTTTAAAGTAATGTATGTTTAGAATGGGGTTTCGCTGCTTTTCCCTGCTGTGTTTATGCCGCTTTACACCCTCTTGATTCCCTTGCAGAGAGATATCGATACATAGGTTTTCAGATTCATACTAGTCAGATATATTCTTGTGTGGTGACTAGGGTGTGTTGACTCCAGTTCACTGAGCAGGGTGTAGGCCTTGTCTATTACATATTTGGCTTATGGAGCGGTCTCTGAGCTAATTTCAAACCCTTGTTTTATGCATCACCCCACCTCACCTTTCCCGTTAAGCAGCCATAGTGTGTCTTCTAAAGGTGTGACTCTGTTCTCTTTTGTAATTCAGTTCAAGTGTAACGATTTTGACATTCCCTCTATAAGCGATATCTTAGGATAAGTGTCTTTTTCTGTGTGACTTATTTCACTTAGAATCATCGTACCTAAATCCACTCATCATGCTGCTAACTAGCCTTATGACATTGATTTCATGGCTGAGTGATATTCCATTGTGCCAAGTACCACCATTTCTTTATCCATTTTTCTCTTTCCTGGGATATTGAAGGTGTACCGAAGCGGAGGTTCTTGGAAACAGAGCAGCCGTAAACTTTAGGGTGCCTGTGTCTTGTTGATTTTTAGTTTTCCCAATTTATATGCCCATGAGTGGAAGTGCCCTATGCTCTCAACGCTGTGTTTATTACTTGTTTCAGGACACACCGTACTCATCTCCAGAGTGCCTGTTGGCAATTTACATCCCGCCCATCAGCGTAGCAAGGCTCCCATGTCTCCATGGCCTGTCCTGCTTTTCTGGTTTTTACACTTTGTTCAGCATGGCCCTTGTGACCGAGGGCAAGCGAGACTTCTTTGTAGCGCTGATTTGCCCTTCCGGCTTGCTTGGTTGGCCAAAAAGGGCGTATGCGTTTTTTCCTGAATATATTCAGGAAAAAACGCATACGCCCTTTTTGGCCAAGGGCATCATTGTCAACGTTTTGCCGCTTTTCATGTGCTTTAAAGGCGAGTCGAATCTACCTCCTGAAATCTGTTTCCTGCAAATCTGCCTTGCTTTCAAATCCTCTTCGTTGCCTTCCCTCAATATATTTGTGGACGAGAGTTCTCATTTATAACTCTGCACGTTTGTGAATTGCAGTGCCCCTGAGCTCCATTTGTCTCCTCGCTTTTTTGGGAGCTGGCCGCAAAAGCGCAGGATTGCTTCAGGCCCTATTTTGGTTCTGGGGGGCAGGCTGAGCCTGTGGTTCATTCTTCTTCCTGATGGGAAAATGGAGTGACCTATGCCTGTCCCAACACCTAGGGCTCGTCTCTCATTGGTTCCACGTCTTCCCGTTCATCCTCAGGACAGATTGCAACCTGTACAATCAGGAGGTTAAAGGTGCTCATTCTCCAAATAGGGAGATGGTTAGTCAAGCAGCTGGAATGGTGAACCCGAGCACAAGGAGAGGAGAAATGAGGTGCGTTTTAGAAACCTTTCCCGATCTCATGGCATACCATCTTCTGGGTTTCCCATGCATGTTTTGATGTAGGAAGATGCCCTTGTACCTGGAGATTTGAGACCCATGGGGTGTGTTCCCCGCAGTGTTACTTTAAAGTATCTGCGTTTGCTCACCCAACCTCACCAATCCTCTCAGCCCCAAGAGTGTCCAGCCTTATGTCTCATCCAGCTGTGGGTCTAGATATGGTCAATCCAGGTTGCATCAGAGACCCTGAACGGATTTTGTAAGAATTTCTCTCTCTTTCACTGTCTTTGTTTTGTGGGTTTTTTAAGTAATTTATGTTTAGAATCGGGCTTGGCTGCTTTTCCCTGCTGTGTTGATGCCGCTTTACACCCTCTTGATTCACTTGCAGAGAGATATCCATACATAGGTTTTCAGATTCTTACTAGTCAGATATATTCTTGTGTGGTGACTAGGGTGTGTTGAGTCCAGTTCACTGAGCAGGGAGTAGGCCTTGTCTATTACATATTAGGCTTATGGAGCGGTCTCTGAGCTAATTTCAAACCCTTGTTTTATGCATCACCCCACCTCACCTTTCCTGTTAAGCAGCCATAGTGTGTCTTCTAAAGGTGTGACTCTGTTCTGTTTTGTAATTCAGTTCAAGTGTAGCGATTTTGACATTCCCTCTATAAGCGATATCTTAGGATAAGTGTCTTTTTCTGTGTGACTTATTTCACTTAGAATCATCGTACCTAAATCCACTCATCATGCTGCTAACTAGCCTTATGACATTGATTTCATGGCTGAGTGATATTCCATTGTGCCAAGTACCACGATTTCTTTATCCATTTTTCTCTTTCCTGGGATATTGAAGGTGTACCGAAGCGGAGATTCTTGGAAACAGAGCAGCCGTAAACTTTAGGGTGCCTGTGTCTTGTTGATTTTTAGTTTTCCCAATTTATACGCCCATGAGTGGAAGTGCCCTATGCTCTCTACGCTGTGTTTATTACTTGTTTCAGGACACACCGTACACTTCTCCAGAGTGCCTGTTGGCAATTTACATCCCGCCCATCAGCGTAGCAAGGCTCCCATGTCTCCATGGCCTGTCCTGCTTTTCTGGTTTTTACATTTTGTTCAGCATGGCCCTTGTGACCGAGGGCAAGCGAGACTTCTTTGTAGCGCTGATTTGCCCTTCCGGCTTGCTTGGTTGGCCAAAAAGGGCGTATGCGTTTTTTCCTGAATATATTCAGGAAAAAACGCATACGCCCTTTTTGGCCAAGGGCATCATTGTCAACGTTTTGCCGCTTTTCATGTGCTTTAAAGGCGAGTCGAATCTACCTCCTGAAATCTGTTTCCTGCAAATCTGCCTTGCTTTCAAATCCTCTTCGTTGCCTTCCCTCAATATATTTGTGGACGAGAGTTCTCATTTATAATTCTGCACGTTTGTGAATTGCAGTGCCCCTGAGCTCCATTTGTCTCCTCGCTTTCTTGGGAGCTGGCCGCAAAAGCGCAGGATTGCTTCAGGCCCTATTTTGGTTCTGGGGGGCAGGCTGAGCCTATGGTTCATTCTTCTTCCTGATGGGAAAATGGAGTGACCTATGCCTGTCCCAACACCTAGGGCTAGTCTCTCGTTGGTTCTGCGTCTTCCCGTTCATCCTCAGGACAAATTGCAACCTGTACAATCAGGAGGTTAAAGGTGCTGATTCTCCAAGTAGAGAGATGGTTAGTCAAGCGGCTGGAATGGCGAACCCGAGCACAAGGAGAGGAGAAATGAGGTGCGTTTTAGAAACCTTTCCCGATCTCACGGCATACCATCTTCTGGGTTTCCCATGCATGTTTTGATGTAGGAAGATGCCCTTGTACCTGGAGATTTGAGACCCATGGGGTGTGTTCCCCGCAGTGTTACTTTAAAGTATCTGCGTTTGCTCACCCAACCTCACCAATCCTCTCAGCACCAAGAGTGTCCAGCCTTATGTCTCATCCAGCTGTGGGTCTAGATATGGTCAATCCAGGTTGCATCAGAGACCCTGAACGGATTTTGTAAGAATTTCTCTCTCTTTCACTGTCTTTGCTTTGTGGGTTTTTTAAAGTAATGTATGTTTAGAATGGGGTTTGGCTGCTTTTCCCTGCTGTGTTTATGCCGCTTTACACCCTCTTGATTCACTTGCAGAGAGATATCAATACATAGGTTTTCAGATTCATACTAGTCAGATATATTCTTGTGCGTTGACTAGGGGGTGTTGAGTCCAGTTCACTGAGCAGGGAGTAGGCCTTGTCTATTACATATTTGGCTTATGGAGCGGTGTCTGAGCTAATTTCAAACCCTTGTTTTATGCATCACCCCACCTCACCTTTCCCATTAAGCAGCCATAGTGTGTCTTCTAAAGGTGTGCCTCTGTTCTGTTTTGTAATTCAGTTCAAGTGTAACGATTTTGACATTCCCTCTATAAGCGATATCTTAGGAGAAGGGCCTTTTACTGTGTGACTTATTTCACTTAGAATCATCGTACCTAAATCCACTCATCATGCTGCTAACTAGCCTTATGACATTGATTTCATGGCTGAGTGATATTCCATTGTGTCAAGTACCACCATTTCTTTATCCATTTTTCTCTTTCCTGGGATATTGAAGGTGTACCGAAGCGGAGGTTCTTGGCAACAGAGCAGCCGTAAACTTTAGGGTGCCTGTGTCTTGTTGATTTTTAGTTTTCCCAATTTATACGCCCATGAGTGGAAGTGCCCTATGCTCTCTAAGCTGTGTTTATTACTTGTTTCAGGATACACCGTACTCTTCTCCAGAGTGCCTGTTGGCAATTTATATCCCACCCATCAGCGTAGCAAGGCTCCCATGTCTCCATGGCCTGTCCTGCTTTTCTGGTTTTTACTGTTTGTTCAGCATGGCCCTTTTGACCGAGGGCAAGCGAGACTTCTTTGTAGCGCTGATTTGCCCTTCCGGCTTGCTTGGTTGGCCAAAAAGGGCGTATGCGTTTTTTCCTGAATATATTCGGGAAAAAACGCATACGCCCTTTTTGGCCAAGGGCATCATTGTCAACGTTTTGCCGCTTTTCATGTGCTTTAAAGGCGAGTCGAATCTACCTCCTGAAATCTGTTTCCTGCAAATCTGCCTTGCTTTCAAATCCTCTTCGTTGCCTTCCCTCAATATATTTGTGGACGAGAGTTCTCATTTATAACTCTGCACGTTTGTGAATTGCAGTGCCCCTGAGCTCCATTTGTCTCCTCGCTTTTTTGGGAGCTGGCCGCAAAAGCGCAGGATTGCTTCATGCCCTATATTGGTTCTGGGGGGCAGGCTGAGCCTGTGGTTCATTCTTCTTCCTGATGGGAAAATGGAGTGACCTATGCCTGTCCCAACACCTAGGGCTCGTCGCTCGTTGGTTCCGCGTCTTCCCGTTCATCCTCAGGACAAATTGCAACCTGTACAATCAGGAGGTTAAAGGTGCTGATTCTCCAAATAGGGAGATGGTTAGTCAAGCGGCTGGAATGGCGAACCCGAGCACAAGGAGAGGAGAAATGAGGTGCGTTTTAGAAACCTTTCCCGATCTCACGGCATACCATCTTCTGGGTTTCCCATGCATGTTTTGATGTAGGAAGATGCCCTTGTACCTGGAGATTTGAGACCCATGGGGTGTGTTCCCAGCAGTGTTACTTTAAAGTATCTGCGTTTGCTCACCCAACCTCACCAATCCTCTCAGCCCCAAGAGTGTCCAGCCTTATGTCTCATCCAGCTGTGGGTCTAGATATGGTCAATCCAGGTTGCATCATAGACCCTGAACGGATTTTGTAAGAATTTCTCTCTCTTTCACTGTCTTTGTTTTGTGGGTTTTTTAAAGTAATTTATGTTTAGAATCGGGCTTGGCTGCTTTTCCCTGCTGTGTTGATGCCGCTTTACACCCTCTTGATTCACTTGCAGAGAGATATCCATACATAGGTTTTCAGATTCTTACTAGTCAGATATATTCTTGTGTGGTGACTAGGATGTGTTGAGTCCAGTTCACTGAGCAGGGAGTAGGCCTTGTCTATTACATATTAGGCTTATGGAGCGGTCTCTGAGCTAATTTCAAACCCTTGTTTTATGCATCACCCCACCTCACCTTTCCTGTTAAGCAGCCATAGTGTGTCTTCTAAAGGTGTGACTCTGTTCTGTTTTGTAATTCAGTTCAAGTGTAGCGATTTTGACATTCCCTCTATAAGCGATATCTTAGGATAAGTGTCTTTTTCTGTGTGACTTATTTCACTTAGAATCATCGTACCTAAATCCACTCATCATGCTGCTAACTAGCCTTATGACATTGATTTCATGGCTGAGTGATATTCTATTGTGCCAAGTACCACCATTTCTTTATCCATTTTTCTCTTTCCTGGGATATTGAAGGTGTACCGAAGCGGAGATTCTTGGAAACAGAGCAGCCGTAAACTTTAGGGTGCCTGTGTCTTGTTGATTTTTAGTTTTCCCAATTTATACGCCCATGAGTGGAAGTGCCCTATGCTCTCTACGCTGTGTTTATTACTTGTTTCAGGACACACCGTACACTTCTCCAGAGTGCCTGTTGGCAATTTACATCCCGCCCATCAGCGTAGCAAGGCTCCCATGTCTCCATGGCCTGTCCTGCTTTTCTGGTTTTTACATTTTGTTCAGCATGGCCCTTTTGACCGAGGGCAAGCGAGACTTCTTTGTAGCGCTGATTTGCCCTTCCGGCTTGCTTGGTTGGCCAAAAAGGGCGTATGCGTTTTTTCCTGAATATATTCAGGAAAAAACGCATACGCCCTTTTTGGCCAAGGGCATCATTGTCAACGTTTTGCCGCTTTTCATGTGCTTTAAAGGCGAGTCGAATCTACCTCCTGAAATCTGTTTCCTGCAAATCTGCCTTGCTTTCAAATCCTCTTCGTTGCCTTCCCTCAATATATTTGTGGACGAGAGTTCTCATTTATAATTCTGCACGTTTGTGAATTGCAGTGCCCCTGAGCTCCATTTGTCTCCTCGCTTTCTTGGGAGCTGGCCGCAAAAGCGCAGGATTGCTTCAGGCCCTATTTTGGTTCTGGGGGGCAGGCTGAGCCTGTGGTTCATTCTTCTTCCTGATGGGAAAATGGAGTGACCTATGCCTGTCCCAACACCTAGGGCTAGTCTCTCGTTGGTTCTGCGCCTTCCCGTTCATCCTCAGGACAAATTGCAACCTGTACAATCAGGAGGTTAAAGGTGCTGATTCTCCAAGTAGAGAGATGGTTAGTCAAGCGGCTGGAATGGCGAACCCGAGCACAAGGAGAGGAGAAATGAGGTGCGTTTTAGAAACCTTTCCCATTCTCACGGCATACCATCTTCTGGGTTTCCCATGCATGTTTTGATGTAGGAAGATTCCCTTGTACCTGGAGATTTGAGACCCATGGGGTGGGTACCCCGCGGTATTACTTTAAAGTATCTGCATTTGCTCACCCAACCTCACCAATCCTCTCAGCCCCAAGAGTGTCCAGCCTTATGTCTCATCCAGCTGTGGGTCTAGATATGGTCAATCCAGGTTGCATCAGAGACCCTGAACGGATTTTGTAAGAATTTCTCTCTCTTTCACTGTCTTTGCTTTGTGGGTTTTTTAAAGTAATGTATGTTTAGAATGGGGTTTGGCTGCTTTTCCCTGCTGTGTTTATGCCGCTTTACACCCTCTTGATTCACTTGCAGAGAGATATCAATACATAGGTTTTCAGATTCATACTAGTCAGATATATTCTTGTGCGTTGACTAGGGGGTGCTGAGTCCAGTTCACTGAGCAGGGAGTAGGCCTTGTCTATTACATATTTGGCTTATGGAGCGGTGTCTGAGCTAATTTCAAACCCTTGTTTTATGCATCACCCCACCTCACCTTTCCCGTTAAGCAGCCATAGTGTGTCTTCTAAAGGTGTGCCTCTGTTCTGTTTTGTAATTCAGTTCAAGTGTAACGATTTTGACATTCCCTCTATAAGCGATATCTTAGGAGAAGGGCCTTTTACTGTGTGACTTATTTCACTTAGAATCATCGTACCTAAATCCACTCATCATGCTGCTAACTAGCCTTATGACATTGATTTCATGGCTGAGTGATATTCCATTGTGTCAAGTACCACCATTTCTTTATCCATTTTTCTCTTTCCTGGGATATTGAAGGTGTACCGAAGCGGAGGTTCTTGGCAACAGAGCAGCCGTAAACTTTAGGGTGCCTGTGTCTTGTTGATTTTTAGTTTTCCCAATTTATACGCCCATGAGTGGAAGTGCCCTATGCTCTCTAAGCTGTGTTTATTACTTGTTTCAGGACACACCGTACTCTTCTCCAGAGTGCCTGTTGGCAATTTATATCCCACCCATCAGCGTAGCAAGGCTCCCATGTCTCCATGGCCTGTCCTGCTTTTCTGGTTTTTACTGTTTGTTCAGCATGGCCCTTTTGACCGAGGGCAAGCGAGACTTCTTTGTAGCGCTGATTTGCCCTTCCGGCTTGCTTGGTTGGCCAAAAAGGGCGTATGCGTTTTTTCCTGAATATATTCGGGAAAAAACGCATACGCCCTTTTTGGCCAAGGGCATCATTGTCAACGTTTTGCCGCTTTTCATGTGCTTTAAAGGCGAGTCGAATCTACCTCCTGAAATCTGTTTCCTGCAAATCTGCCTTGCTTTCAAATCCTCTTCGTTGCCTTCCCTCAATATATTTGTGGACGAGAGTTCTCATTTATAACTCTGCACGTTTGTGAATTGCAGTGCCCCTGAGCTCCATTTGTCTCCTCGCTTTTTTGGGAGCTGGCCGCAAAAGCGCAGGATTGCTTCATGCCCTATATTGGTTCTGGGGGGCAGGCTGAGCCAGTGGTTCATTCTTCTTCCTGATGGGAAAATGGAGTGACCTATGCCTGTCCCAACACCTAGGGCTCGTCGCTCGTTGGTTCCGCGTCTTCCCATTCATCCTCAGGACAAATTGCAACCTGTACAATCAGGAGGTTAAAGGTGCTGATTCTCCAAGTAGGGAGATGGTTAGTCAAGCGGCTGGAATGGCGAACCCGAGCACAAGGAGAGGAGAAATGAGGTGCGTTTTAGAAACCTTTCCCGATCTCATGGCATACCATCTTCTGGGTTTCCCATGCATGTTTTGATGTAGGAAGATGCCCTTGTACCTGGAGATTTGAGACCCATGGGGTGTGTTCCCAGCAGTGTTACTTTAAAGTATCTGCGTTTGCTCACCCAACCTCACCAATCCTCTCAGCCCCAATAGTGTCCAGCCTTATGTCTCATCCAGCTGTGGGTCTAGATATGGTCAATCCAGGTTGCATCATACACCCTGAACGGATTTTGTAAGAATTTCTCTCTCTTTCACTGTCTTTGTTTTGTGGGTTTTTTAAAGTAATTTATGTTTAGAATCGGGCTTGGCTGCCTTTCCCTGCTGTGTTGATGCCGCTTTACACCCTCTTGATTCACTTGCAGAGAGATATCGATACATAGGTTTTCAGATTCTTACTAGTCAGATATATTCTTGTGTGGTGACTAGGATGTGTTGAGTCCAGTTCACTGAGCAGGGAGTAGGCCTTGTCTATTACATATTTGGCTTATGGAGCGGTCTCTGAGCTAATTTCAAACCCTTGTTTTATGCATCACCTCACCTCACCTTTCCCGTTAAACAGCCATAGTGTGTCTTCTAAAGGTGTGACTCTGTTCTCTTTTGTAATTCAGTTCAAGTGTAGCGATTTTGACATTCCCTCTATAAGGAATATCTTAGGTTAAGTGTCTTTTTCTGTGTGACTTATTTCACTTAGAATCATCATACCTAAATCCACTCATCATGCTGCTAACTAGCCTTATGACATTGATTTCATGGCTGAGTGATATTCCATTGTGCCAAGTACCACCATTTCTTTATCCATTTTTCTCTTTCCTGGGATATTGAAGGTGTACCGAAGCGGAGGTTCTTGGAAACAGAGCAGCCGTAATCTTTAGGGTGCCTGTGTCTTGTTGATTTTTAGTTTTCCCAATTTATACGCCCATGAGTGGAAGTGCCCTATGCTCTCTACGCTGTGTTTATTACTTGTTTCAGGACACACCGTACTCTTCTCCAGAGTGCCTGTTGGTAATTTACATCCCGCCCATCAGCGTAGCAAGGCTCCCATGTCTCCATGGCCTGTCCTGCTTTTCTGGTTTTTACACTTTGTTCAGCATGGCCCTTGTGACCGAGGGCAAGCGAGACTTCTTTGTAGCGCTGATTTGCCCTTCCGGCTTGCTTGGTTGGCCTAAAAGGGCGTATGCGTTTTTTCCTGAATATATTCAGGAAAAAACGCATACGCCCTTTTTGGCCAAGGGCATCATTGTCAACGTTTTGCCGCTTTTCATGTGCTTTAAAGGCGAGTCGAATCTACCTCCTGAAATCTGTTTCCTGCAAATCTGCCTTGCTTTCAAATCCTCTTCGTTGCCTTCCCTCAATATATTTGTGGACGAGAGTTCTCATTTATAACTCTGCACGTTTGTGAATTGCAGTGCCCGTGAGCTCCATTTGTCTCCTCGCTTTTTTGGGAGCTGGCCGCAAAAGCGCAGGATTGCTTCAGGCCCTATTTTGGTTCTGGGGGGCAGGCTGAGCCTGGGGTTCATTCTTCTTCCTGATGGGAAAATGGAGTGACCTGTTCCTCCCCCAAAACCTAGGGCCAGTCTCTCGTTGGTTCCCCGTCTTCCCGTTCATCCTCAGGACAAATTGCAACCTGGACGAAACAGGAGGTTAAAGGTGCTGATTCTCCAAGTAGGGAGATGGTTAGTCAAGTGGCTGGAATGGCGAACCCGAGCACAAGGAGAGGAGAAATGAGGTGCGTTTTAGAAACCTTTCCCGATCTCACAGCATACCATCTTCTGGGTTTCCCATGCATGTTTTGATGTAGGAAGATTCCCTTGTACCTGGAGATTTGAGAACCATAGGGTGGGTACCCCGCGGTATTACTTTAAAGTATCTGCATTTGCTCACCCAACCTCACCAATCCTCTCAGCCCCAAGAGTGTCCAGCCTTATGTCTCATCCAGCTGTGGGTCTAGATAAGGTCAATCCAGGTTGCATCAGAGACCCTGAACGGATTTTGTAAGAATTTCTCTCTCTTTCACTGTCTTTGCTTTGTGGGTTTTTTAAAGTAATGTATGTTTAGAATGGGGTTTGGCTGCTTTTCCCTGCTGTGTTTATGCCGCTTTACACCCTCTTGATTCACTTGCAGAGAGATATCGATACATAGGTTTTTGAGATTCATACTAGTCATATATATTCTTGTGCGGTGACTAGGGGGTGTTGAGTCCAGTTCACTGAGCAGGGAGTAGGCCTTGTCTAGTACATATTTGGCTTATGGAGCGGTGTCTGAGCTAATTTCAAACCCTTGTTTTATGCATCACCCCACCTCACCTTTCCGGTTAAGTAGCCATAGTGTGTCTTCTAAAGGTGTGCCTCTGTTCTGTTTTGTAATTCAGTTCAAGTGTAGCGATTTTGGCATTCCCTCTATAAGCGATATCTTAGGATAAGTGCCTTTTTCTGTGTGACTTATTTCACTTAAAATCATCGTACCTAAATCCACTCATCATGCTGCTAAGTAGCCTTATGACATTGATTTCATGGCTGAGTGATATTCCATTGTGCCAAGTACCACCATTTCTTTATCCATTTTTCTCTTTCCTGGGATATTGAAGGTGTACCAAAGCGGAGATTCTTGGAAACAGAGCAGCCGTAAACTTTAGGGTGCCTGTGTCTTGTTGATTTTTAGTTTTCCCAATTTATACGCCCATGAGTGGAAGTGCCCTATGCTCTCTACGCTGTGTTTATTACTTGTTTCAGGACACACCGTACTCTTCTCCAGAGTGCCTGTTGGCAATTTACATCCCGCCCATCAGCGTAGCAAGGCTCCCATGTCTCCATGGCCTGTCCTGCTTTTCTGGTTTTTACACTTTGTTCAGCATGGCCCTTTTGACCGAGGGCAAGCGAGACTTCTTTGTAGCGCTGATTTGCCCTTCCGGCTTGCTTGCTTGGCGTAAAAGGGCGTATGCGTTTTTTCCTGAATATATTCAGGAAAAAACGCATACGCCCTTTTTGGCCAAGGGCATCATTGTCAACGTTTTGCCGCTTTTCATGTGCTTTAAAGGCGAGTCGAATCTACCTCCTGAAATCTGTTTCCTGCAAATCTGCCTTGCTTTCAAATCCTCTTCGTTGCCTTCCCTCAATATATTTGTGGACGAGAGTTCTCATTTATAACTCTGCACGTTTGTGAATTGCAGTGCCCCTGAGCTCCATTTGTCTCCTCGCTTTTTTGGGAGCTGGCCGCAAAAGCGCAGGATTGCTTCAGGCCCTATTTTGTTTCTGGGGGGCAGGCTGAGCCTGTGGTTCATTCTTCTTCCTGATGGGAAAATGGAGTGACCTATGCCTGTCCCAACACCTAGGGCTCATCTCTCGTTGGTTCCGCGTCTTCCCGTTCATCCTCAGGACAAATTGCAACCTGTACAATCAGGAGGTTAAAGGTGCTGATTCTCCAAGTAGGGAGATGGTTAGTCAAGTGGCTGGAATGGCGAACCCGAGCACAAGGAGAGGAGAAATGAGGTGCGTTTTAGAAACCTTTCCCGATCTCATGGCATACCATCTTCTGGGTTTCCCATGCATGTTTTGATGTAGGAAGATGCCCTTGTACCGGGAGATTTGAGACCCATGGGGTGTGTTCCCAGCAGTGTTACTTTAAAGTATCTGCATTTGCTCACCCAACCTCACCAATCCTCTCAGCCCCAAGAGTGTCCAGCCTTATGTCTCATCCAGCTGTGTGTCTAGATATGGTCAATCCAGGTTGCATCAGAGACCCTGAACGGATTTTGTAAGAATTTCTCTCTCTTTCACTGTCTTTCTTTTGTGGGTTTTTTAAAGTAATGTATGTTTAGAATCGGGCTTGGCTGCTTTTCCCTGCTGTGTTGATGCCGCTTTACAACCTTTTGATTCACTTGCAGAGAGATATCGATACATAGGTTTTCAGATTCTTACTAGTCAGATATATTCTTGTGTGGTGACTAGGGTGTGTTGAGTCCAGTTCACTGAGCAGGGAGTAGGCCTTGTCTAGTACATATTTGGCTTATGGAGCGGTGTCTGAGCTAATTTCAAACCCTTGTTTTATGCATCACCCCACCTCACCTTTCCCGTTAAGCAGCCATAGTGTGTCTTCTAAAGGTGTGACTCTGTTCTGTTTTGTAATTCAGTTCAAGTGTAGCGATTTTGGCATTCCCTCTATAAGCGATATCTTAGGATAAGTGTCTTTTTCTGTGTGACTTATTTCACTTAGAATCATCGTACCTAAATCCACTCATCATGCTGCTAAGTAGCCTTATGACATTCATTTCATGGCTGAGTGATATTCCATTGTGCCAAGTACCACCATTTCTTTATCCATTTTTCTCTTTCCTGGGATATTGAAGGTGTACCGAAGCGGAGATTCTTGGAAACAAAGCAGCCGTAAACTTTAGGGTGCCTGTGTCTTGTTGATTTTTACTTTTCCCAATTATACGCCCATGAGTGGAAGTGCCCTATGCTTTCTACGCTGTGTTTATTACTTGTTTCAGGACACACCGTACTCTTCTCCAGAGTGCCTGTTGGCAATTTACATCCCGCCCATCAGCGTAGCAAGGCTCCCATGTCTCCATGGCCTGTCCTGCTTTTCTGGTTTTTACTGTTTGTTCAGCATGGCCCTTTTGACCGAGGGCAAGCGAGACTTCTTTGTAGCGCTGATTTGCCCTTCCGGCTTGCTTGGTTGGCCAAAAAGGGCGTATGCGTTTTTTCCTGAATATATTCAGGAAAAAACGCATACGCCCTTTTTGGCCAAGGGCATCATTGTCAACGTTTTGCCGCTTTTCATGTGCTTTAAAGGCGAGTCGAATCTACCTCCTGAAATCTGTTTCCTGCAAATCTGCCTTGCTTTCAACTCCTCTTCGTTGCCTTCCCTCAATATATTTGTGGACGAGAGTTCTCATTTATAACTCTGCACGTTTGTGAATTGCAGTGCCCCTGAGCTCCATTTGTCTCCTCGCTTTTTTGGGAGCTGGCCGCAAAAGCGCAGGATTGCTTCAGGCCCTATTTTGGTTCTGGGGGGCAGGCTGAGCCTGTGGTTCATTCTTCTTCCTGATGGGAAAATGGAGTGACCTATGCCTGTCCCAACACCTAGGGCTCGTCTCTCGTTGGTTCCGCGTCTTCCCGTTCATCCTCAGGACAAATTGCAACCTGTACAATCAGGAGGTTAAAGGTGCTGATTCTCCAAGTAGGGAGATGGTTAGTCAAGCGGCTGGAATGGCGAACCCGAGCACAAGGAGAGGAGAAATGAGGTGCGTTTTAGAAACCTTTCCCGATCTCATGGCATACCATCTTCTGGGTTTCCCATGCATGTTTTGATGTAGGAAGATGCCCTTGTACCTGGAGATTTGAGACCCATGGGGTGTGTTCCCAGCAGTGTTACTTTAAAGTATCTGGGTTTGCTCACCCAACCTCACCAATACTCTCAGCCCCAAGAGTGTCCAGCCTTATGTCTCATCCAGCTGTGGGTCTAGATATGGTCAATCCAGGTTGCATCATAGACCCTGAATGGATTTTGTAAGAATTTCTCTCTCTTTAACTGTCTTTGTTTTGTGGGTTTTTTAAAGTAATTTATGTTTAGAATCGGGCTTGGCTGCTTTTCCCTGCTGTGTTGATGCTGCTTTACACCCTCTTGATTCACTTGCAGAGAGATATCGATACATAGGTTTTCAGATTCTTACTAGTCAGATATATTCTTGTGTGGTGACTAGGGTGTGTTGAGTCCAGTTCACTGAGCAGGGAGTAGGCCTTGTCTATTACATATTTGGCTTATGGAGCGGTCTCTGAGCTAATTTCAAACCCTTGTTTTATGCATCACCCCACCTCACCATTCCCGTTAAGCAGCCATAGTGTGTCTTCTAAAGGTGTGACTCTGTTCTGTTTTGTAATTCAGCTCAAGTGTAGCGATTTTGACATTCCCTCTATAAGCGATATCTTAGGATAAGTGTCTTTTTCTGTGTGACTTATTTCACTTAGAATCATCGTACCTAAATCCACTCATCATGCTGCTAAGTAGCCTTATGAGATTGATTTCATGGTTGAGTGATATTCCATTGTGCCAAGTACCACCATTTCTTTATCCATTTTTCTCTTTCCCGAGATATTGAAGGTGTACCGAAGCGGAGATTCTTGGAAACAGAGCAGCCGTAAACTTTAGGGTGCCTGTGTCTTGTTGATTTTTAGTTTTCCCAATTTATACGCCCATGAGTGGAAGTGCCCTATGCTCTCTACGGTGTGTTTATTACTTGTTTCAGGACACACCGTACTCTTCTCCAGAGTGCCTGTTGGGAATTTACATCCCGCCCATCAGCGTAGCAAGGCTCCCATGTCTCCATGGCCTGTCCTGCTTTTCTGGTTTTTACACTTTGTTCAGCATGGCCCTTTTGACCGAGGGCAAGCGAGACTTCTTTGTAGCGCTGATTTGCCCTTCCGGCTTGCTTGGTTGGCCAAAAAGGGCGTATGCGTTTTTTCCTGAATATATTCAGGAAAAAACGCATACGCCCTTTTTGGCCAAGGGCATCATTATCAACGTTTTGCCGCTTTTCATGTGCTTTAAAGGCGAATCGAATCTACCTCCTGAAATCTGTTACCTGCAAATCTGCCTTGCATTCAAATCCTCTTCATTGCCTTCCCTCAATATATTTGTGGACGAGAGTTCTCATTTATAACTCTGCACGTTTGTGAATCGCAGTGCCCCTGAGCTCCATTTGTTTCCTCGCTCTTTTGGGAGCTGGCCGCAAAAGCGCAGGATTGCCTCAGGCCCTATTTTGGTTCTGGGGGGCAGGCTGAGCCTGTGGTTCATTCTTCTTCCTGATGGGAAAATGGAGTGACCTGTGCCTGTCCCAACACCTAGGGCTAGTCTTTCGTTGGTTCCCCGTCTTCCCGTTCATCCTCAGGACAAATTGCAACCTGTACAATCAGGAGGTTAAAGGTGCTGATTCTCCAAGTAGGGAGATGGTTAGTCAAGCGGCTGGAATGGCGAACCCGAGCACAAGGAGAGGAGAAATGAGGTGCGTTTTAGAAACCTTTCCCGATCTCATGGCATACCATCTTCTGGGTTTCCCATGCATGTTTTGATGTAGGAAGATGCCCTTGTACCTGGAGATTTGAGACCCATGGGGTGTGTTCCCAGCAGTGTTACTTTAAAGTATCTGGGTTTGCTCACCCAACCTCACCAATACTCTCAGCCCCAAGAGTGTCCAGCCTTATGTCTCATCCAGCTGTGGGTCTAGATATGGTCAATCCAGGTTGCATCATAGACCCTGAATGGATTTTGTAAGAATTTCTCTCTCTTTAACTGTCTTTGTTTTGTGGGTTTTTTAAAGTAATTTATGTTTAGAATCGGGCTTGGCTGCTTTTCCCTGCTGTGTTGATGCTGCTTTACACCCTCTTGATTCACTTGCAGAGAGATATCGATACATAGGTTTTCAGATTCTTACTAGTCAGATATATTCTTGTGTGGTGACTAGGGTGTGTTGAGTCCAGTTCACTGAGCAGGGAGTAGGCCTTGTCTATTACATATTTGGCTTATGGAGCGGTCTCTGAGCTAATTTCAAACCCTTGTTTTATGCATCACCCCACCTCACCATTCCCGTTAAGCAGCCATAGTGTGTCTTCTAAAGGTGTGACTCTGTTCTGTTTTGTAATTCAGCTCAAGTGTAGCGATTTTGACATTCCCTCTATAAGCGATATCTTAGGATAAGTGTCTTTTTCTGTGTGACTTATTTCACTTAGAATCATCGTACCTAAATCCACTCATCATGCTGCTAAGTAGCCTTATGAGATTGATTTCATGGTTGAGTGATATTCCATTGTGCCAAGTACCACCATTTCTTTATCCATTTTTCTCTTTCCCGAGATATTGAAGGTGTACCGAAGCGGAGATTCTTGGAAACAGAGCAGCCGTAAACTTTAGGGTGCCTGTGTCTTGTTGATTTTTAGTTTTCCCAATTTATACGCCCATGAGTGGAAGTGCCCTATGCTCTCTACGGTGTGTTTATTACTTGTTTCAGGACACACCGTACTCTTCTCCAGAGTGCCTGTTGGGAATTTACATCCCGCCCATCAGCGTAGCAAGGCTCCCATGTCTCCATGGCCTGTCCTGCTTTTCTGGTTTTTACACTTTGTTCAGCATGGCCCTTTTGACCGAGGGCAAGCGAGACTTCTTTGTAGCGCTGATTTGCCCTTCCGGCTTGCTTGGTTGGCCAAAAAGGGCGTATGCGTTTTTTCCTGAATATATTCAGGAAAAAACGCATACGCCCTTTTTGGCCAAGGGCATCATTATCAACGTTTTGCCGCTTTTCATGTGCTTTAAAGGCGAATCGAATCTACCTCCTGAAATCTGTTACCTGCAAATCTGCCTTGCATTCAAATCCTCTTCATTGCCTTCCCTCAATATATTTGTGGACGAGAGTTCTCATTTATAACTCTGCACGTTTGTGAATCGCAGTGCCCCTGAGCTCCATTTGTTTCCTCGCTCTTTTGGGAGCTGGCCGCAAAAGCGCAGGATTGCCTCAGGCCCTATTTTGGTTCTGGGGGGCAGGCTGAGCCTGTGGTTCATTCTTCTTCCTGATGGGAAAATGGAGTGACCTGTGCCTGTCCCAACACCTAGGGCTAGTCTTTCGTTGGTTCCCCGTCTTCCCGTTCATCCTCAGGACAAATTGCAACCTGTACAATCAGGAGGTTAAAGGTGCTGATTCTCCAAGTAGGGAGATGGTTAGTCAAGCGGCTGGAATGGCGAACCCGAGCACAAGGAGAGGAGAAATGAGGTGCGTTTTAGAAACCTTTCCCGATCTCATGGCATACCATCTTCTGGGTTTCCCATGCATGTTTTGATGTAGGAAGATGCCCTTGTACCTGGAGATTTGAGACCCATGGGGTGTGTTCCCAGCAGTGTTACTTTAAAGTATCTGCGTTTGCTCACCCAACCTCACCAATCCTCTCAGCCCCAAGAGTGTCCAGCCTTATGTCTCATCCAGCTGTGGGTCTAGATATGGTCAATCCAGGTTGCATCATACACCCTGAACGGATTTTGTAAGAATTTCTCTCTCTTTCACTGTCTTTGTTTTGTGGGTTTTTTAAAGTAATTTATGTTTAGAATCGGGCTTGGCTGCTTTTCCCTGCTGTGTTGATGCCGCTTTACACCCTCTTGATTCACTTGCAGAGAGATATCGATACATAGGTTTTCAGATTCTTACTAGTCAGATATATTCTTGTGTGGTGACTAGGATGTGTTGAGTCCAGTTCACTGAGCAGGGAGTAGGCCTTGTCTATTACATATTTGGCTTATGGAGCGGTCTCTGAGCTAATTTCAAACCCTTGTTTTATGCATCACCTCACCTCACCTTTCCCGTTAAACAGCCATAGTGTGTCTTCTAAAGGTGTGACTCTGTTCTCTTTTGTAATTCAGTTCAAGTGTAGCGATTTTGACATTCCCTCTATAAGGAATATCTTAGGTTAAGTGTCTTTTTCTGTGTGACTTATTTCACTTAGAATCATCGTACCTAAATCCACTCATCATGCTGCTAACTAGCCTTATGACATTGATTTCATGGCTGAGTGATATTCCATTGTGCCAAGTACCACCATTTCTTTATCCATTTTTCTCTTTCCTGGGATATTGAAGGTGTACCGAAGCGGAGGTTCTTGGAAACAGAGCAGCCGTAATCTTTAGGGTGCCTGTGTCTTGTTGATTTTTAGTTTTCCCAATTTATACGCCCATGAGTGGAAGTGCCCTATGCTCTCTACGCTGTGTTTATTACTTGTTTCAGGACACACCGTACTCTTCTCCAGAGTGCCTGTTGGCAATTTACATCCCGCCCATCAGCGTAGCAAGGCTCCCATGTCTCCATGGCCTGTCCTGCTTTTCTGGTTTTTACATTTTGTTCAGCATGGCCCTTTTGACCGAGGGCAAGCGAGACTTCTTTGTAGCGCTGATTTGCCCTTCCGGCTTGCTTGGTTGGCCAAAAAGGGCGTATGCGTTTTTTCCTGAATATATTCAGGAAAAAACGCATACGCCCTTTTTGGCCAAGGGCATCATTGTCAACGTTTTGCCGCTTTTCATGTGCTTTAAAGGCGAGTCGAATCTACCTCCTGAAATCTGTTTCCTGCAAATCTGCCTTGCTTTCAAATCCTCTTCGTTGCCTTCCCTCAATATATTTGTGGACGAGAGTTTTCATTTATAACTCTGCACGTTTGTGAATTGCAGTGCCCCTGAGCTCCATTTGTCTCCTCGCTTTCTTGGGAGCTGGCCGCAAAAGCGCAGGATTGCTTCAGGCCCTATTTTGGTTCTGGGGGGCAGGCTGAGCCTGTGGTTCATTCTTCTTCCTGATGGGAAAATGGAGTGACCTGTGCCTGTCCCAACACCTAGGGCTAGTCTCTCGTTGGTTCCCCGTCTTCCCGTTCATCCTCAGGGCAAATTGCAACCTGGACGAAACAGGAGGTTAAAGGTGCTGATTCTCCAAGTAGGGAGATGGTTAGTCAAGCGGCTGGAATGGCGAACCCGAGCACAAGGAGAGGAGAAATGAGGTGCGTTTTAGAAACCTTTCCCGATCTCACGGCATACCATCTTCTGGGTTTCCCATGCATGTTTTGATGTAGGAAGATGCCCTTGTACCTGGAGATTTGAGACCCATGGGGTGTGTTCCCCGCAGTGTTACTTTAAAGTATCTGCGTTTGCTCACCCAACCTCACCAATCCTCTCAGCACCAAGAGTGTCCAGCCTTATGTCTCATCCAGCTGTGGGTCTAGATATGGTCAATCCAGGTTGCATCAGAGACCCTGAACGGATTTTGTAAGAATTTCTCTCTCTTTCACTGTCTTTGTTTTGTGGGTTTTTTAAGTAATTTATGTTTAGAATCGGGCTTGGCTGCTTTTCCCTGCTGTGTTGATGCCGCTTTACACCCTCTTGATTCACTTGCAGAGAGATATCCATACATAGGTTTTCAGATTCTTACTAGTCAGATATATTCTTGTGTGGTGACTAGGGTGTGTTGAGTCCAGTTCACTGAGCAGGGAGTAGGCCTTGTCTATTACATATTAGGCTTATGGAGCGGTCTCTGAGCTAATTTCAAACCCTTGTTTTATGCATCACCCCACCTCACCTTTCCTGTTAAGCAGCCATAGTGTGTCTTCTAAAGGTGTGACTCTGTTCTGTTTTGTAATTCAGTTCAAGTGTAACGATTTTGACATTCCCTCTATAAGCGATATCTTAGGAGAAGGGCCTTTTACTGTGTGACTTATTTCACTTAGAATCATCGTACCTAAATCCACTCATCATGCTGCTAACTAGCCTTATGACATTGATTTCATGGCTGAGTGATATTCCATTGTGTCAAGTACCACCATTTCTTTATCCATTTTTCTCTTTCCTGGGATATTGAAGGTGTACCGAAGCGGAGGTTCTTGGCAACAGAGCAGCCGTAAACTTTAGGGTGCCTGTGTCTTGTTGATTTTTAGTTTTCCCAATTTATACGCCCATGAGTGGAAGTGCCCTATGCTCTCTAAGCTGTGTTTATTACTTGTTTCAGGACACACCGTACTCTTCTCCAGAGTGCCTGTTGGCAATTTATATCCCACCCATCAGAGTAGCAAGGCTCCCATGTCTCCATGGCCTGTCCTGCTTTTCTGGTTTTTACTGTTTGTTCAGCATGGCCCTTTTGACCGAGGGCAAGCGAGACTTCTTTGTAGCGCTGATTTGCCCTTCCGGCTTGCTTGGTTGGCCAAAAAGGGCGTATGCGTTTTTTCCTGAATATATTCGGGAAAAAACGCATACGCCCTTTTTGGCCAAGGGCATCATTGTCAACGTTTTGCCGCTTTTCATGTGCTTTAAAGGCGAGTCGAATCTACCTCCTGAAATCTGTTTCCTGCAAATCTGCCTTGCTTTCAAATCCTCTTCGTTGCCTTCCCTCAATATATTTGTGGACGAGAGTTCTCATTTATAACTCTGCACGTTTGTGAATTGCAGTGCCCCTGAGCTCCATTTGTCTCCTCGCTTTTTTGGGAGCTGGCCGCAAAAGCGCAGGATTGCTTCAGGCCCTATATTGGTTCTGGGGGGCAGGCTGAGCCAGTGGTTCATTCTTCTTCCTGATGGGAAAATGGAGTGACCTATGCCTGTCCCAACACCTAGGGCTCGTCGCTCGTTGGTTCCGCGTCTTCCCGTTCATCCTCAGGACAAATTGCAACCTGTACAATCAGGAGGTTAAAGGTGCTGATTCTCCAAGTAGGGAGATGGTTAGTCAAGCGGCTGGAATGGCGAACCCGAGCACAAGGAGAGGAGAAATGAGGTGCGTTTTAGAAACCTTTCCCGATCTCATGGCATACCATCTTCTGGGTTTCCCATGCATGTTTTGATGTAGGAAGATGCCCTTGTACCTGGAGATTTGAGACCCATGGGGTGTGTTCCCAGCAGTGTTACTTTAAAGTATCTGCGTTTGCTCACCCAACCTCACCAATCCTCTCAGCCCCAAGAGTGTCCAGCCTTATGTCTCATCCAGCTGTGGGTCTAGATATGGTCAATCCAGGTTGCATCATACACCCTGAACGGATTTTGTAAGAATTTCTCTCTCTTTCACTGTCTTTGTTTTGTGGGTTTTTTAAAGTAATTTATGTTTAGAATCGGGCTTGGCTGCTTTTCCCTGCTGTGTTGATGCCGCTTTACACCCTCTTGATTCACTTGCAGAGAGATATCGATACATAGGTTTTCAGATTCTTACTAGTCAGATATATTCTTGTGTGGTGACTAGGATGTGTTGAGTCCAGTTCACTGAGCAGGGAGTAGGCCTTGTCTATTACATATTTGGCTTATGGAGCGGTCTCTGAGCTAATTTCAAACCCTTGTTTTATGCATCACCTCACCTCACCTTTCCCGTTAAACAGCCATAGTGTGTCTTCTAAAGGTGTGACTCTGTTCTCTTTTGTAATTCAGTTCAAGTGTAGCGATTTTGACATTCCCTCTATAAGGAATATCTTAGGTTAAGTGTCTTTTTCTGTGTGACTTATTTCACTTAGAATCATCATACCTAAATCCACTCATCATGCTGCTAACTAGCCTTATGACATTGATTTCATGGCTGAGTGATATTCCATTGTGCCAAGTACCACCATTTCTTTATCCATTTTTCTCTTTCCTGGGATATTGAAGGTGTACCGAAGCGGAGGTTCTTGGAAACAGAGCAGCCGTAATCTTTAGGGTGCCTGTGTCTTGTTGATTTTTAGTTTTCCCAATTTATACGCCCATGAGTGGAAGTGCCCTATGCTCTCTACGCTGTGTTTATTACTTGTTTCAGGACACACCGTACTCTTCTCCAGAGTGCCTGTTGGTAATTTACATCCCGCCCATCAGCGTAGCAAGGCTCCCATGTCTCCATGGCCTGTCCTGCTTTTCTGGTTTTTACACTTTGTTCAGCATGGCCCTTGTGACCGAGGGCAAGCGAGACTTCTTTGTAGCGCTGATTTGCCCTTCCGGCTTGCTTGGTTGGCCTAAAAGGGCGTATGCGTTTTTTCCTGAATATATTCAGGAAAAAACGCATACGCCCTTTTTGGCCAAGGGCATCATTGTCAACGTTTTGCCGCTTTTCATGTGCTTTAAAGGCGAGTCGAATCTACCTCCTGAAATCTGTTTCCTGCAAATCTGCCTTGCTTTCAAATCCTCTTCGTTGCCTTCCCTCAATATATTTGTGGACGAGAGTTCTCATTTATAACTCTGCACGTTTGTGAATTGCAGTGCCCGTGAGCTCCATTTGTCTCCTCGCTTTTTTGGGAGCTGGCCGCAAAAGCGCAGGATTGCTTCAGGCCCTATTTTGGTTCTGGGGGGCAGGCTGAGCCTGGGGTTCATTCTTCTTCCTGATGGGAAAATGGAGTGACCTGTTCCTCCCCCAAAACCTAGGGCCAGTCTCTCGTTGGTTCCCCGTCTTCCCGTTCATCCTCAGGACAAATTGCAACCTGGACGAAACAGGAGGTTAAAGGTGCTGATTCTCCAAGTAGGGAGATGGTTAGTCAAGTGGCTGGAATGGCGAACCCGAGCACAAGGAGAGGAGAAATGAGGTGCGTTTTAGAAACCTTTCCCGATCTCACAGCATACCATCTTCTGGGTTTCCCATGCATGTTTTGATGTAGGAAGATTCCCTTGTACCTGGAGATTTGAGAACCATAGGGTGGGTACCCCGCGGTATTACTTTAAAGTATCTGCATTTGCTCACCCAACCTCACCAATCCTCTCAGCCCCAAGAGTGTCCAGCCTTATGTCTCATCCAGCTGTGGGTCTAGATAAGGTCAATCCAGGTTGCATCAGAGACCCTGAACGGATTTTGTAAGAATTTCTCTCTCTTTCACTGTCTTTGCTTTGTGGGTTTTTTAAAGTAATGTATGTTTAGAATGGGGTTTGGCTGCTTTTCCCTGCTGTGTTTATGCCGCTTTACACCCTCTTGATTCACTTGCAGAGAGATATCGATACATAGGTTTTTGAGATTCATACTAGTCAGATATATTCTTGTGCGGTGACTAGGGGGTGTTGAGTCCAGTTCACTGAGCAGGGAGTAGGCCTTGTCTAGTACATATTTGGCTTATGGAGCGGTGTCTGAGCTAATTTCAAACCCTTGTTTTATGCATCACCCCACCTCACCTTTCCCGTTAAGCAGCCATAGTGTGTCTTCTAAAGGTGTGACTCTGTTCTGTTTTGTAATTCAGTTCAAGTGTAGCGATTTTGGCATTCCCTCTATAAGCGATATCTTAGGATAAGTGCCTTTTTCTGTGTGACTTATTTCACTTAGAATCATCGTACCTAAATCCACTCATCATGCTGCTAAGTAGCCTTATGACATTCATTTCATGGCTGAGTGATATTCCATTGTGCCAAGTACCACCATTTCTTTATCCATTTTTCTCTTTCCTGGGATATTGAAGGTGTACCGAAGCGGAGATTCTTGGAAACAAAGCAGCCGTAAACTTTAGGGTGCCTGTGTCTTGTTGATTTTTACTTTTCCCAATTATACGCCCATGAGTGGAAGTGCCCTATGCTTTCTACGCTGTGTTTATTACTTGTTTCAGGACACACCGTACTCTTCTCCAGAGTGCCTGTTGGCAATTTACATCCCGCCCATCAGCGTAGCAAGGCTCCCATGTCTCCATGGCCTGTCCTGCTTTTCTGGTTTTTACTGTTTGTTCAGCATGGCCCTTTTGACCGAGGGCAAGCGAGACTTCTTTGTAGCGCTGATTTGCCCTTCCGGCTTGCTTGGTTGGCCAAAAAGGGCGTATGCGTTTTTTCCTGAATATATTCAGGAAAAAACGCATACGCCCTTTTTGGCCAAGGGCATCATTGTCAACGTTTTGCCGCTTTTCATGTGCTTTAAAGGCGAGTCGAATCTACCTCCTGAAATCTGTTTCCTGCAAATCTGCCTTGCTTTCAACTCCTCTTCGTTGCCTTCCCTCAATATATTTGTGGACGAGAGTTCTCATTTATAACTCTGCACGTTTGTGAATTGCAGTGCCCCTGAGCTCCATTTGTCTCCTCGCTTTTTTGGGAGCTGGCCGCAAAAGCGCAGGATTGCTTCAGGCCCTATTTTGGTTCTGGGGTGCAGGCTGAGCCTGTGGTTCATTCTTCTTCCTGATGGGAAAATGGAGTGACCTATGCCTGTCCCAACACCTAGGGCTCGTCTCTCGTTGGTTCCGCGTCTTCCCGTTCATCCTCAGGACAAATTGCAACCTGTACAATCAGGAGGTTAAAGGTGCTGATTCTCCAAGTAGGGAGATGGTTAGTCAAGCGGCTGGAATGGCGAACCCGAGCACAAGGAGAGGAGAAATGAGGTGCGTTTTAGAAACCTTTCCCGATCTCATGGCATACCATCTTCTGGGTTTCCCATGCATGTTTTGATGTAGGAAGATGCCCTTGTACCTGGAGATTTGAGACCCATGGGGTGTGTTCCCAGCAGTGTTACTTTAAAGTATCTGGGTTTGCTCACCCAACCTCACCAATACTCTCAGCCCCAGGAGTGTCCAGCCTTATGTCTCATCCAGCTGTGGGTCTAGATATGGTCAATCCAGGTTGCATCATAGACCCTGAATGGATTTTGTAAGAATTTCTCTCTCTTTAACTGTCTTTGTTTTGTGGGTTTTTTAAAGTAATTTATGTTTAGAATCGGGCTTGGCTGCTTTTCCCTGCTGTGTTGATGCTGCTTTACACCCTCTTGATTCACTTGCAGAGAGATATCGATACATAGGTTTTCAGATTCTTACTAGTCAGATATATTCTTGTGTGGTGACTAGGGTGTGTTGAGTCCAGTTCACTGAGCAGGGAGCAGGCCTTGTCTATTACATATTTGGCTTATGGAGCGGTCTCTGAGCTAATTTCAAACCCTTGTTTTATGCATCACCCCACCTCACCTTTCCCGTTAAGCAGCCATAGTGTGTCTTCTAAAGGTGTGACTCTGTTCTGTTTTGTAATTCAGCTCAAGTGTAGCGATTTTGACATTCCCTCTATAAGCGATATCTTAGGATAAGTGTCTTTTTCTGTGTGACTTATTTCACTTAGAATCATCGTACCTAAATCCACTCATCATGCTGCTAAGTAGCCTTATGAGATTGATTTCATGGTTGAGTGATATTCCATTGTGCCAAGTACCACCATTTCTTTATCCATTTTTCTCTTTCCCGAGATATTGAAGGTGTACCGAAGCGGAGATTCTTGGAAACAGAGCAGCCGTAAACTTTAGGGTGCCTGTGTCTTGTTGATTTTTAGTTTTCCCAATTTATACGCCCATGAGTGGAAGTGCCCTATGCTCTCTACGCTGTGTTTATTACTTGTTTCAGGACACACCGTACTCTTCTCCAGAGTGCCTGTTGGGAATTTACATCCCGCCCATCAGCGTAGCAAGGCTCCCATGTCTCCATGGCCTGTCCTGCTTTTCTGGTTTTTACACTTTGTTCAGCATGGCCCTTTTGACCGAGGGCAAGCGAGACTTCTTTGTAGCGCTGATTTGCCCTTCCGGCTTGCTTGGTTGGCCAAAAAGGGCGTATGCGTTTTTTCCTGAATATATTCAGGAAAAAACGCATACGCCCTTTTTGGCCAAGGGCATCATTATCAACGTTTTGCCGCTTTTCATGTGCTTTAAAGGCGAATCGAATCTACCTCCTGAAATCTGTTACCTGCAAATCTGCCTTGCATTCAAATCCTCTTCATTGCCTTCCCTCAATATATTTGTGGACGAGAGTTCTCATTTATAACTCTGCACGTTTGTGAATCGCAGTGCCCCTGAGCTCCATTTGTTTCCTCGCTCTTTTGGGAGCTGGCCGCAAAAGCGCAGGATTGCCTCAGGCCCTATTTTGGTTCTGGGGGGCAGGCTGAGCCTGTGGTTCATTCTTCTTCCTGATGGGAAAATGGAGTGACCTATGCCTGTCCCAACACCTAGGGCTCGTCTCTCGTTGGTTCCGCGTCTTCCCGTTCATCCTCAGGACAAATTGCAACCTGGACGAAACAGGAGGTTAAAGGTGCTGATTCTCCAAGTAGGGAGATGGTTAGTCAAGCGGCTGGAATGGCGAACCCGAGCACAAGGAGAGGAGAAATGAGGTGCGTTTTAGAAACCTTTCCCGATCTCACAGCATACCATCTTCTGGGTTTCCCATGCATGTTTTGATGTAGGAAGATTCCCTTGTACCTGGAGATTTGAGACCCATGGGGTGGGTACCCCGCGGTATTACTTTAAAGTATCTGCATTTGCTCACCCAACCTCACCAATCCTCTCAGCCCCAAGAGTGTCCAGCCTTATGTCTCATCCAGCTGTGGGTCTAGATAAGGTCAATCCAGGTTGCATCAGAGACCCTGAACGGATTTTGTAAGAATTTCTCTCTCTTTCACTGTCTTTGCTTTGTGGGTTTTTTAAAGTAATGTATGTTTAGAATGGGGTTTGGCTGCTTTTCCCTGCTGTGTTTATGCCGCTTTACACCCTCTTGATTCACTTGCAGAGAGATATCGATACATAGGTTTTTGAGATTCATACTAGTCAGATATATTCTTGTGCGGTGACTAGGGGGTGTTGAGTCCAGTTCACTGAGCAGGGAGTAGGCCTTGTCTAGTACATATTTGGCTTATGGAGCGGTGTCTGAGCTAATTTCAAACCCTTGTTTTATGCATCACCCCACCTCACCTTTCCGGTTAAGTAGCCATAGTGTGTCTTCTAAAGGTGTGCCTCTGTTCTGTTTTGTAATTCAGTTCAAGTGTAGCGATTTTGGCATTCCCTCTATAAGCGATATCTTAGGATAAGTGCCTTTTTCTGTGTGACTTATTTCACTTAAAATCATCGTACCTAAATCCACTCATCATGCTGCTAAGTAGCCTTATGACATTGATTTCATGGCTGAGTGATATTCCATTGTGCCAAGTACCACCATTTCTTTATCCATTTTTCTCTTTCCTGGGATATTGAAGGTGTACCGAAGCGGAGATTCTTGGAAACAGAGCAGCCGTAAACTTTAGGGTGCCTGTGTCTTGTTGATTTTTAGTTTTCCCAATTTATACGCCCATGAGTGGAAGTGCCCTATGCTCTCTACGCTGTGTTTATTACTTGTTTCAGGACACACCGTACTCTTCTCCAGAGTGCCTGTTGGCAATTTACATCCCGCCCATCAGCGTAGCAAGGCTCCCATGTCTCCATGGCCTGTCCTGCTTTTCTGGTTTTTACACTTTGTTCAGCATGGCCCTTTTGACCGAGGGCAAGCGAGACTTCTTTGTAGCGCTGATTTGCCCTTCCGGCTTGCTTGCTTGGCGTAAAAGGGCGTATGCGTTTTTTCCTGAATATATTCAGGAAAAAACGCATACGCCCTTTTTGGCCAAGGGCATCATTGTCAACGTTTTGCCGCTTTTCATGTGCTTTAAAGGCGAGTCGAATCTACCTCCTGAAATCTGTTTCCTGCAAATCTGCCTTGCTTTCAAATCCTCTTCGTTGCCTTCCCTCAATATATTTGTGGACGAGAGTTCTCATTTATAACTCTGCACGTTTGTGAATTGCAGTGCCCCTGAGCTCCATTTGTCTCCTCGCTTTTTTGGGAGCTGGCCGCAAAAGCGCAGGATTGCTTCAGGCCCTATTTTGTTTCTGGGGGGCAGGCTGAGCCTGTGGTTCATTCTTCTTCCTGATGAGAAAATGGAGTGACCTATGCCTGTCCCAACACCTAGGGCTCATCTCTCGTTGGTTCCGCGTCTTCCCGTTCATCCTCAGGACAAATTGCAACCTGTACAATCAGGAGGTTAAAGGTGCTGATTCTCCAAGTAGGGAGATGGTTAGTCAAGTGGCTGGAATGGCGAACCCGAGCACAAGGAGAGGAGAAATGAGGTGCGTTTTAGAAACCTTTCCCGATCTCATGGCATACCATCTTCTGGGTTTCCCATGCATGTTTTGATGTAGGAAGATGCCCTTGTACCGGGAGATTTGAGACCCATGGGGTGTGTTCCCAGCAGTGTTACTTTAAAGTATCTGCATTTGCTCACCCAACCTCACCAATCCTCTCAGCCCCAAGAGTGTCCAGCCTTATGTCTCATCCAGCTGTGTGTCTAGATATGGTCAATCCAGGTTGCATCAGAGACCCTGAACGGATTTTGTAAGAATTTCTCTCTCTTTCACTGTCTTTCTTTTGTGGGTTTTTTAAAGTAATGTATGTTTAGAATCGGGCTTGGCTGCTTTTCCCTGCTGTGTTGATGCCGCTTTACAACCTTTTGATTCACTTGCAGAGAGATATCGATACATAGGTTTTCAGATTCTTACTAGTCAGATATATTCTTGTGTGGTGACTAGGGTGTGTTGAGTCCAGTTCACTGAGCAGGGAGTAGGCCTTGTCTAGTACATATTTGGCTTATGGAGCGGTGTCTGAGCTAATTTCAAACCCTTGTTTTATGCATCACCCCACCTCACCTTTCCCGTTAAGCAGCCATAGTGTGTCTTCTAAAGGTGTGACTCTGTTCTGTTTTGTAATTCAGTTCAAGTGTAGCGATTTTGGCATTCCCTCTATAAGCGATATCTTAGGATAAGTGCCTTTTTCTGTGTGACTTATTTCACTTAGAATCATCGTACCTAAATCCACTCATCATGCTGCTAAGTAGCCTTATGACATTCATTTCATGGCTGAGTGATATTCCATTGTGCCAAGTACCACCATTTCTTTATCCATTTTTCTCTTTCCTGGGATATTGAAGGTGTACCGAAGCGGAGATTCTTGGAAACAAAGCAGCCGTAAACTTTAGGGTGCCTGTGTCTTGTTGATTTTTACTTTTCCCAATTATACGCCCATGAGTGGAAGTGCCCTATGCTTTCTACGCTGTGTTTATTACTTGTTTCAGGACACACCGTACTCTTCTCCAGAGTGCCTGTTGGCAATTTACATCCCGCCCATCAGCGTAGCAAGGCTCCCATGTCTCCATGGCCTGTCCTGCTTTTCTGGTTTTTACTGTTTGTTCAGCATGGCCCTTTTGACCGAGGGCAAGCGAGACTTCTTTGTAGCGCTGATTTGCCCTTCCGGCTTGCTTGGTTGGGCAAAAAGGGCGTATGCGTTTTTTCCTGAATATATTCAGGAAAAAACGCATACGCCCTTTTTGGCCAAGGGCATCATTGTCAACGTTTTGCCGCTTTTCATGTGCTTTAAAGGCGAGTCGAATCTACCTCCTGAAATCTGTTTCCTGCAAATCTGCCTTGCTTTCAACTCCTCTTCGTTGCCTTCCCTCAATATATTTGTGGACGAGAGTTCTCATTTATAACTCTGCACGTTTGTGAATTGCAGTTCCCCTGAGCTCCATTTGTCTCCTCGCTTTTTTGGGAGCTGGCCGCAAAAGCGCAGGATTGCTTCAGGCCCTATTTTGGTTCTGGGGGGCAGGCTGAGCCTGTGGTTCATTCTTCTTCCTGATGGGAAAATGGAGTGACCTATGCCTGTCCCAACACCTAGGGCTCGTCTCTCGTTGGTTCCGCGTCTTCCCGTTCATCCTCAGGACAAATTGCAACCTGTACAATCAGGAGGTTAAAGGTGCTGATTCTCCAAGTAGGGAGATGGTTAGTCAAGCGGCTGGAATGGCGAACCCGAGCACAAGGAGAGGAGAAATGAGGTGCGTTTTAGAAACCTTTCCCGATCTCATGGCATACCATCTTCTGGGTTTCCCATGCATGTTTTGATGTAGGAAGATGCCCTTGTACCTGGAGATTTGAGACCCATGGGGTGTGTTCCCAGCAGTGTTACTTTAAAGTATCTGGGTTTGCTCACCCAACCTCACCAATACTCTCAGCCCCAAGAGTGTCCAGCCTTATGTCTCATCCAGCTGTGGGTCTAGATATGGTCAATCCAGGTTGCATCATAGACCCTGAATGGATTTTGTAAGAATTTCTCTCTCTTTAACTGTCTTTGTTTTGTGGGTTTTTTAAAGTAATTTATGTTTAGAATCGGGCTTGGCTGCTTTTCCCTGCTGTGTTGATGCTGCTTTACACCCTCTTGATTCACTTGCAGAGAGATATCGATACATAGGTTTTCAGATTCTTACTAGTCAGATATATTCTTGTGTGGTGACTAGGGTGTGTTGAGTCCAGTTCACTGAGCAGGGAGTAGGCCTTGTCTATTACATATTTGGCTTATGGAGCGGTCTCTGAGCTAATTTCAAACCCTTGTTTTATGCATCACCCCACCTCACCTTTCCCGTTAAGCAGCCATAGTGTGTCTTCTAAAGGTGTGACTCTGTTCTGTTTTGTAATTCAGCTCAAGTGTAGCGATTTTGACATTCCCTCTATAAGCGATATCTTAGGATAAGTGTCTTTTTCTGTGTGACTTATTTCACTTAGAATCATCGTACCTAAATCCACTCATCATGCTGCTAAGTAGCCTTATGAGATTGATTTCATGGTTGAGTGATATTCCATTGTGCCAAGTACCACCATTTCTTTATCCATTTTTCTCTTTCCCGAGATATTGAAGGTGTACCGAAGCGGAGATTCTTGGAAACAGAGCAGCCGTAAACTTTAGGGTGCCTGTGTCTTGTTGATTTTTAGTTTTCCCAATTTATACGCCCATGAGTGGAAGTGCCCTATGCTCTCTACGCTGTGTTTATTACTTGTTTCAGGACACACCGTACTCTTCTCCAGAGTGCCTGTTGGGAATTTACATCCCGCCCATCAGCGTAGCAAGGCTCCCATGTCTCCATGGCCTGTCCTGCTTTTCTGGTTTTTACACTTTGTTCAGCATGGCCCTTTTGACCGAGGGCAAGCGAGACTTCTTTGTAGCGCTGATTTGCCCTTCCGGCTTGCTTGGTTGGCCAAAAAGGGCGTATGCGTTTTTTCCTGAATATATTCAGGAAAAAACGCATACGCCCTTTTTGGCCAAGGGCATCATTATCAACGTTTTGCCGCTTTTCATGTGCTTTAAAGGCGAATCGAATCTACCTCCTGAAATCTGTTACCTGCAAATCTGCCTTGCATTCAAATCCTCTTCATTGCCTTCCCTCAATATATTTGTGGACGAGAGTTCTCATTTATAACTCTGCACGTTTGTGAATCGCAGTGCCCCTGAGCTCCATTTGTTTCCTCGCTCTTTTGGGAGCTGGCCGCAAAAGCGCAGGATTGCCTCAGGCCCTATTTTGGTTCTGGGGGGCAGGCTGAGCCTGTGGTTCATTCTTCTTCCTGATGGGAAAATGGAGTGACCTATGCCTGTCCCAACACCTAGGGCTCGTCTCTCGTTGGTTCCGCGTCTTCCCGTTCATCCTCAGGACAAATTGCAACCTGGACGAAACAGGAGGTTAAAGGTGCTGATTCTCCAAGTAGGGAGATGGTTAGTCAAGCGGCTGGAATGGCGAACCCGAGCACAAGGAGAGGAGAAATGAGGTGCGTTTTAGAAACCTTTCCCGATCTCACAGCATACCATCTTCTGGGTTTCCCATGCATGTTTTGATGTAGGAAGATTCCCTTGTACCTGGAGATTTGAGACCCATGGGGTGGGTACCCCGCGGTATTACTTTAAAGTATCTGCATTTGCTCACCCAACCTCACCAATCCTCTCAGCCCCAAGAGTGTCCAGCCTTATGTCTCATCCAGCTGTGGGTCTAGATATGGTCAATCCAGGTTGCATCAGAGACCCTGAACGGATTTTGTAAGAATTTCTCTCTCTTTCACTGTCTTTGCTTTGTGGGTTTTTTAAAGTAATGTATGTTTAGAATGGGGTTTGGCTGCTTTTCCCTGCTGTGTTTATGCCGCTTTACACCCTCTTGATTCACTTGCAGAGAGATATCGATACATAGGTTTTCAGATTCATACTAGTCAGATATATTCTTGTGCGGTGACTAGGGTGTGTTGAGTCCAGTTCACTGAGCAGGGAGTAGGCCTTGTCTAGTACATATTTGGCTTATGGAGCGGTGTCTGAGCTAATTTCAAACCCTTGTTTTATGCATCACCCCACCTCACCTTTCCGGTTAAGCAGCCATAGTGTGTCTTCTAAAGGTGTGCCTCTGTTCTGTTTTGTAATTCAGTTCAAGTGTAGCGATTTTGGCATTCCCTCTATAAGCGATATCTTAGGATAAGTGCCTTTTTCTGTGTGACTTATTTCACTTAGAATCATCGTACCTAAATCCACTCATCATGCTGCTAAGTAGCCTTATGAGATTGATTTCATGGCTGAGTGATATTCCATTGTGCCAAGTACCACCATTTCTTTATCCATTTTTCTCTTTCCTGGGATATTGAAGGTGTACCGAAGCGGAGATTCTTGGAAACAGAGCAGCCGTAAACTTTAGGGTGCCTGTGTCTTGTTGATTTTTAGTTTTCCCAATTTATACGCCCATGAGTGGAAGTGCCCTATGCTCTCTACGCTGTGTTTATTACTTGTTTCAGGACACACCGTACTCTTCTCCAGAGTGCCTGTTGGCAATTTACATCCCGCCCATCAGCGTAGCAAGGCTCCCATGTCTCCATGGCCTGTCCTGCTTTTCTGGTTTTTACACTTTGTTCAGCATGGCCCTTTTGACCGAGGGCAAGCGAGACTTCTTTGTAGCGCTGATTTGCCCTTCCGGCTTGCTTGGTTGGCCAAAAAGGGCGTATGCGTTTTTTCCTGAATATATTCAGGAAAAAACGCATACGCCCTTTTTGGCCAAGGGCATCATTGTCAACGTTTTGCCGCTTTTCATGTGCTTTAAAGGCGAGTCGAATCTACCTCCTGAAATCTGTTTCCTGCAAATCTGCCTTGCTTTCAAATCCTCTTCGTTGCCTTCCCTCAATATATTTGTGGACGAGAGTTCTCATTTATAACTCTGCACGTTTGTGAATTGCAGTGCCCCTGAGCTCCATTTGTCTCCTCGCTTTTTTGGGAGCTGGCCGCAAAAGCGCAGGATTGGTTCAGGCCCTATTTTGGTTCTGGGGGGCAGGCTGAGCCTGTGGTTCATTCTTCTTCCTGATGGGAAAATGGAGTGACCTATGCCTGTCCCAACACCTAGGGCTCGTCTCTCGTTGGTTCCGCGTCTTCCCGTTCATCCTCAGGACAAATTGCAACCTGTACAATCAGGAGGTTAGAGGTGCTGATTCTCCAAGTAGGGAGATGGTTAGTCAAGCGGCTGGAATGGCGAACCCGAGCAGAAGGAGAGGAGAAATGAGGTGCGTTTTAGAAACCTTTCCCGATCTCACGGCATACCATCTTCTGGGTTTTCCATGCATGTTTTGATGTAGGAAGATTCCCTTGTACCTGGAGATTTGAGACCCATGGGGTGGGTACCCCGCGGTATTACTTTAAAGTATCTGCATTTGCTCACCCAACCTCACCAATCCTCTCAGCCCCAAGAGTGTCCAGCCTTATGTCTCATCCAGCTGTGTGTCTAGATAAGGTCAATCCAGGTTGCATCAGAGACCCTGAACGGATTTTGTAAGAATTTCTCTCTCTTTCACTGTCTTTGCTTTGTGGGTTTTTTAAAGTAATGTATGTTTAGAATGGGGTTTGGCTGCTTTTCCCTGCTGTGTTTATGCCGCTTTACACCCTCTTGATTCACTTGCAGAGAGATATCGATACATAGGTTTTCAGATTCATACTAGTCAGATATATTCTTGTGCGGTGACTAGGGGGTGTTGAGTCCAGTTCACTGAGCAGGGAGTAGGCCTTGTCTAGTACATATTTGGCTTATGGAGCGGTGTCTGAGCTAATTTCAAACCCTTGTTTTATGCATCACCCCACCTCACCTTTCCGGTTAAGCAGCCATAGTGTGTCTTCTAAAGGTGTGCCTCTGTTCTGTTTTGTAATTCAGTTCAAGTGTAGCGATTTTGACATTCCCTCTATAAGCGATATCTTAGGATAAGTGCCTTTTTCTGTGTGACTTATTTCACTTAGAATCATCGTACCTAAATCCACTCATCATGCTGCTAACTAGCCTTATGAGATTGATTTCATGGCTGAGTGATATTCCATTGTGCCAAGTACCACCATTTCTTTATCCATTTTTCTCTTTCCTGGGATATTGAAGTTGTACCGAAGCGGAGGTTCTTGGAAACAGAGCAGCCGTAAATTTTAGGGTGCCTGTGTCTTGTTGATTTTTAGTTTTCCCAATTTATACGTCCATGAGTGGAAGTGCCCTATGCTCTCTACGCTGTGTTTATTACTTGTTTCAGGACACACCGTACTCTTCTCCAGAGTGCCTGTTGGCAATTTACATCCCGCCCATCAGCGTAGCTAGGCTCCCATGTCTCCATGGCCTGTCCTGCTTTTCTGGTTTTTACACTTTTTTCAGCATGGCCCTTTTGACCGAGGGCAAGCGAGACTTCTTTGTAGCGCTGATTTGCCCTTCCGGCTTGCTTGGTTGGCCAAAAAGGGCGTATGCGTTTTTTCCTGAATATATTCAGGAAAAAACGCATACGCCCATTTTGGCCAAGGGCAACATTCTCAACGTTTTGTCGCTTTTCATGTGCTTTAAAGGCGAGTCGAATCTACCTCCTGAAATCTGTTTCCTGCAAATCTGCCTTGCTTTCAAATCCTCTTCGTTGCCTTCCCTCAATATATTTGTGGACGAGAGTTATCATTTATAACTCTGCACGTTTGTGAATTGCAGTGCCCCTGAGCTCCATTTGTCTACTCGCTTTTTTGGGAGCTGTCCGCAAAAGCGCAGGATTGCTTCAGGCCCTATTTTGGTTCTGGGGGGCAGGCTGAGCCTGTGGTTCATTCTTCTTTCTGATGGGAAAATGGAGTGACCTGTGCCTGTCCCAACACCTAGGGCTAGTCTCTCGTTGGTTCCCCGTCTTCCCGTTCATCCTCAGGACAAATTGCAACCTGTACGAAACAGGAGGTTAAAGGTGCTGATTCTCCAAGTAGGGAGATGATTAGTCAAGCGGCTAGAATGGTGAACCCGAGCACAAGGAGAGGAGAAATGAAGTGCGTTTTAGAAGCCTTTCCCGATCTCACGGCATACAAACCTCTGGGTTTCCCATGCATGTTTTGATGTAGGAAGATGCCCTTGTACCTGGAGATTTGAGACCCATGGGGTGGGTACCCCGCGGTATTACTTTAAAGTATCTGCGTTTTCTCACCCAACCTCACCAATCCTCTCAGCCCCAAGAGTGTCCAGCCTTATGTCTCATCCAGCTGTGGGTCTAGATATGGTCGAACCAGGTGGCATCAGAGCCCCTGAACTGATTTTGTAAGAATTTCTCTCTCTTTCACTGTCTTTCTTTTCTGGGTTTTTTAAAGTAATGTATGTTTAGAATGGGGCTTTGCTGCTTTTCCCTGCTGTGTTTATGCCGCTTTACACCCTCTTGATTCACTTCCAGAGAGATATCGATACATAGGTTTTCAGATTCTTACTAGTCAGATATATTCTTGTGCGGTGACTAGGGGGTGTTGAGTCCAGTTCACCGAGCAGGGAGTAGGCCTTGTCTAGTACATATTTGGCTTATGGAGCGGTGTCTGAGCTAATTTCAAACCCTTGTTTTATGCATCACCCCACCTCACCTTTCCCGTTAAGCAGCCATAGTGTGTCTTCTAAAGGTGTGACTCTGTTCTGTTTTGTAATTCAGTTCAAGTGTAGCGATTTTGACATTCCCTCTATAAGCGATATCTTAGGATAAGTGTCTTTTTCTGTGTGACTTATTTCACTTAGAATCATCGTACCTAAATCCACTCATCATGCTGCTAACTAGCCTTATGACATTGATTTCATGGCTGAGTGATATTCCATTGTGCCAAGTACCACCATTTGTTTATCCATTTTTCTCTTTCCTGGGATATTGAAGGTGTACCGAAGCGGAGTTTCTTGGAAACAGAGCAGCCGTAAAGTTTGGGGTGCCTGTGTCTTGTTGATTTTTAGTTTTCCCAATTTATACGCCCATGAGTGGAAGTGCCCTATGCTCTCTACGCTGTGTTTATTACTTGTTTCAGGACACACCGTACTCTTCTCCAGAGTGCCTGTTGGCAATTTACATCCCGCCCATCAGCGTAGCAAGGCTCCCATGTCTCCATGGCCTGTCCTGCTTTTCTGGTTTTTACACTTTGTTCAGCATGGCCCTTTTGACCGAGGGCAAGCGAGACTTCTTTGTAGCGCTGATTTGCCCTTCCGGCTTGCTTGGTTGGCCAAAAAGGGCGTATGCGTTTTTTCCTGAATATATTCAGGAAAAAACGCATACGCCCTTTTTGGCCAAGGGCATCATTATCAACGTTTTGCCGCTTTTCATGTGCTTTAAAGGCGAATCGAATCTACCTCCTGAAATCTGTTACCTGCAAATCTGCCTTGCATTCAAATCCTCTTCATTGCCTTCCCTCAATATATTTGTGGACGAGAGTTCTCATTTATAACTCTGCACGTTTGTGAATCGCAGTGCCCCTGAGCTCCATTTGTTTCCTCGCTCTTTTGGGAGCTGGCCGCAAAAGCGCAGGATTGCCTCAGGCCCTATTTTGGTTCTGGGGGGCAGGCTGAGCCTGTGGTTCATTCTTCTTCCTGATGGGAAAATGGAGTGACCTATGCCTGTCCCAACACCTAGGGCTCGTCTCTCGTTGGTTCCGCGTCTTCCCGTTCATCCTCAGGACAAATTGCAACCTGGACGAAACAGGAGGTTAAAGGTGCTGATTCTCCAAGTAGGGAGATGGTTAGTCAAGCGGCTGGAATGGCGAACCCGAGCACAAGGAGAGGAGAAATGAGGTGCGTTTTAGAAACCTTTCCCGATCTCACGGCATACCATCTTCTGGGTTTCCCATGCATGTTTTGATGTAGGAAGATTCCCTTGTACCTGGAGATTTGAGACCCATGGGGTGGGTACCCCGCGGTATTAGTTTAAAGTATCTGCATTTGCTCACCCAACCTCACCAATCCTCTCAGCCCCAAGAGTGTCCAGCCTTATGTCTCATCCAGCTGTGGGTCTAGATATGGTCAATCCAGGTTGCATCAGAGACCCTGAACGGATTTTGTAAGAATTTCTCTCTCTTTCACTGTCTTTGCTTTGTGGGTTTTTTAAAGTAATGTATGTTTAGAATGGGGTTTGGCTGCTTTTCCCTGCTGTGTTTATGCCGCTTTACACCCTCTTGATTCACTTGCAGAGAGATATCGATACATAGGTTTTCAGATTCATACTAGTCAGATATATTCTTGTGCGGTGACTAGGGGGTGTTGAGTCCAGTTCACTGAGCAGGGAGTAGGCCTTGTCTAGTACATATTTGGCTTATGGAGCGGTGTCTGAGCTAATTTCAAACCCTTGTTTTATGCATCACCCCACCTCACCTTTCCGGTTAAGCAGCCATAGTGTGTCTTCTAAAGGTGTGCCTCTGTTCTGTTTTGTAATTCAGTTCAAGTGTAGCGATTTTGGCATTCCCTCTATAAGCGATATCTTAGGATAAGTGCCTTTTTCTGTGTGACTTATTTCACTTAGAATCATCGTACCTAAATCCACTCATCATGCTGCTAAGTAGCCTTATGAGATTGATCTCATGGCTGAGTGATATTCCATTGTGCCAAGTACCACCATTTCTTTATCCATTTTTCTCTTTCCTGGGATATTGAAGGTGTACCGAAGCGGAGATTCTTGGAAACAGAGCAGCCGTAAACTTTAGGGTGCCTGTGTCTTGTTGATTTTTAGTTTTCCCAATTTATACGCCCATGAGTGGAAGTGCCCTATGCTCTCTACGCTGTGTTTATTACTTGTTTCAGGACACACGGTACTCTTCTCCAGAGTGCCTGTTGGCAATTTACATCCCGCCCATCAGCGTAGCAAGGCTCCCATGTCTCCATGGCCTGTCCTGCTTTTCTGGTTTTTACACTTTGTTCAGCATGGCCCTTTTGACCGAGGGCAAGCGAGACTTCTTTGTAGCGCTGATTTGCCCTTCCGGCTTGCTTGGTTGGCCAAAAAGGGCGTATGCGTTTTTTCCTGAATATATTCAGGAAAAAACGCATACGCCCTTTTTGGCCAAGGGCATCATTGTCAACGTTTTGCCGCTTTTCATGTGCTTTAAAGGCGAGTCGAATCTACCTCCTGAAATCTGTTTCCTGCAAATCTGCCTTGCTTTCAAATCCTCTTCGTTGCCTTCCCTCAATATATTTGTGGACGAGAGTTCTCATTTATAACTCTGCACGTTTGTGAATTGCAGTGCCCCTGAGCTCCATTTGTCTCCTCGCTTTTTTGGGAGCTGGCCGCAAAAGCGCAGGATTGCTTCAGGCCCTATTTTGGTTCTGGGGGGCAGGCTGAGCCTGTGGTTCATTCTTCTTCCTGATGGGAAAATGGAGTGACCTATGCCTGTCCCAACACCTAGGGCTCGTCTCTCGTTGGTTCCGCGTCTTCCCGTTCATCCTCAGGACAAATTGCAACCTGTACAATCAGGAGGTTAGAGGTGCTGATTCTCCAAGTAGGGAGATGGTTAGTCAAGCGGCTGGAATGGCGAACCCGAGCAGAAGGAGAGGAGAAATGAGGTGCGTTTTAGAAACCTTTCCCGATCTCACGGCATACCATCTTCTGGGTTTCCCATGCATGTTTTGATGTAGGAAGATTCCCTTGTACCTGGAGATTTGAGACCCATGGGGTGGGTACCCCGCGGTATTACTTTAAAGTATCTGCATTTGCTCACCCAACCTCACCAATCCTCTCAGCCCCAAGAGTGTCCAGCCTTATGTCTCATCCAGCTGTGTGTCTAGATAAGGTCAATCCAGGTTGCATCAGAGACCCTGAACGGATTTTGTAAGAATTTCTCTCTCTTTCACTGTCTTTGCTTTGTGGGTTTTTTAAAGTAATGTATGTTTAGAATGGGGTTTGGCTGCTTTTCCCTGCTGTGTTTATGCCGCTTTACACCCTCTTGATTCACTTGCAGAGAGATATCGATACATAGGTTTTCAGATTCATACTAGTCAGATATATTCTTGTGCGGTGACTAGGGGGTGTTGAGTCCAGTTCACTGAGCAGGGAGTAGGCCTTGTCTAGTACATATTTGGCTTATGGAGCGGTGTCTGAGCTAATTTCAAACCCTTGTTTTATGCATCACCCCACCTCACCTTTCCCGTTAAGCAGCCATAGTGTGTCTTCTAAAGGTGTGCCTCTGTTCTGTTTTGTAATTCAGTTCAAGTGTAGCGATTTTGACATTCCCTCTATAAGCGATATCTTAGGATAAGTGCCTTTTTCTGTGTGACTTATTTCACTTAGAATCATCGTACCTAAATCCACTCATCATGCTGCTAACTAGCCTTATGAGATTGATTTCATGGCTGAGTGATATTCCATTGTGCCAAGTACCACCATTTCTTTATCCATTTTTCTCTTTCCTGGGATATTGAAGTTGTACCGAAGCGGAGGTTCTTGGAAACAGAGCAGCCGTAAATTTTAGGGTGCCTGTGTCTTGTTGATTTTTAGTTTTCCCAATTTATACGTCCATGAGTGGAAGTGCCCTATGCTCTCTACGCTGTGTTTATTACTTGTTTCAGGACACACCGTACTCTTCTCCAGAGTGCCTGTTGGCAATTTACATCCCGCCCATCAGCGTAGCTAGGCTCCCATGTCTCCATGGCCTGTCCTGCTTTTCTGGTTTTTACACTTTTTTCAGCATGGCCCTTTTGACCGAGGGCAAGCGAGACTTCTTTGTAGCGCTGATTTGCCCTTCCGGCTTGCTTGGTTGGCCAAAAAGGGCGTATGCGTTTTTTTCCTGAATATATTCAGGAAAAAACGCATAAGCCCTTTTTGGCCAAGGGCAACATTCTCAACGTTTTGTCGCTTTTCATGTGCTTTAAAGGCGAGTCGAATCTACCTCCTGAAATCTGTTTCCTGCAAATCTGCCTTGCTTTCAAATCCTCTTCGTTGCCTTCCCTCAATATATTTGTGGACGAGAGTTCTCATTTATAACTCTGCACGTTTGTGAATTGCAGTGCCCCTGAGCTCCATTTGTCTACTCGCTATTTTGGGAGCTGTCCGCAAAAGCGCAGGATTGCTTCAGGCCCTATTTTGGTTCTGGGGGGCAGGCTGAGCCTGTGGTTCATTCTTCTTTCTGATGGGAAAATGGAGTGACCTGTGCCTGTCCCAACACCTAGGGCTAGTCTCTCGTTGGTTCCCCGTCTTCCCGTTCATCCTCAGGACAAATTGCAACCTGTACGAAACAGGAGGTTAAAGGTGCTGATTCTCCAAGTAGGGAGATGATTAGTCAAGCGGCTAGAATGGTGAACCCGAGCACAAGGAGAGGAGAAATGAAGTGCGTTTTAGAAGCCTTTCCCGATCTCACGGCATACAAACCTCTGGGTTTCCCATGCATGTTTTGATGTAGGAAGATGCCCTTGTACCTGGAAATTTGAGACCCATGGGGTGGGTACCCCGCGGTATTACTTTAAAGTATCTGCGTTTTCTCACCCAACCTCACCAATCCTCTCAGCCCCAAAAGTGTCCAGCCTTATGTCTCATCCAGCTGTGGGTCTAGATATGGTCGAACCAGGTGGCATCAGAGCCCCTGAACTGATTTTGTAAGAATTTCTCTCTCTTTCACTGTCTTTGTTTTCTGGGTTTTTTAAAGTAATGTATGTTTAGAATGGGGCTTTGCTGCTTTTCCCTGCTGTGTTTATGCCGCTTTACACCCTCTTGATTCACTTCCAGAGAGATATCGATACATAGGTTTTCAGATTCTTACTAGTCAGATATATTCTTGTGCGGTGACTAGGGGGTGTTGAGTCCAGTTCACCGAGCAGGGAGTAGGCCTTGTCTAGTACATATTTGGCTTATGGAGCGGTGTCTGAGCTAATTTCAAACCCTTGTTTTATGCATCACCCCACCTCACCTTTCCCGTTAAGCAGCCATAGTGTGTCTTCTAAAGGTGTGACTCTGTTCTGTTTTGTAATTCAGTTCAAGTGTAGCGATTTTGACATTCCCTCTATAAGCGATATCTTAGGATAAGTGTCTTTTTCTGTGTGACTTATTTCACTTAGAATCATCGTACCTAAATCCACTCATCATGCTGCTAACTAGCCTTATGACATTGATTTCATGGCTGAGTGATATTCCATTGTGCCAAGTACCACCATTTGTTTATCCATTTTTCTCTTTCCTGGGATATTGAAGGTGTACCGAAGCGGAGTTTCTTGGAAACAGAGCAGCCGTAAAGTTTGGGGTGCCTGTGTCTTGTTGATTTTTAGTTTTCCCAATTTATACGCCCATGAGTGGAAGTGCCCTATGCTCTCTACGCTGTGTTTATTACTTGTTTCAGGACAAACCGTACTCTTCTCCAGAGTGCCTGTTGGCAATTTACATCCCGCCCATCAGCGTAGCAAGGCTCCCATGTCTCCATGGCCTGTCCTGCTTTTCTGGTTTTTACACTTTGTTCAGCATGGCCCTTTTGACCGAGGGCAAGCGAGACTTCTTTGTAGCGCTGATTTGCCCTTCCGGCTTGCTTGGTTGGACAAAAAGGGCGTATGCGTTTTTTCCTGAATATATTCAGGAAAAAACGCATACGCCCTTTTTGGCCAAGGGCATCATTATCAACGTTTTGCCGCTTTTCATGTGCTTTAAAGGCGAATCGAATCTACCTCCTGAAATCTGTTACCTGCAAATCTGCCTTGCATTCAAATCCTCTTCATTGCCTTCCCTCAATATATTTGTGGACGAGAGTTCTCATTTATAACTCTGCACGTTTGTGAATCGCAGTGCCCCTGAGCTCCATTTGTTTCCTCGCTCTTTTGGGAGCTGGCCGCAAAAGCGCAGGATTGCCTCAGGCCCTATTTTGGTTCTGGGGGGCAGGCTGAGCCTGTGGTTCATTCTTCTTCCTGATGGGAAAATGGAGTGACCTATGCCTGTCCCAACACCTAGGGCTCGTCTCTCGTTGGTTCCGCGTCTTCCCGTTCATCCTCAGGACAAATTGCAACCTGGACGAAACAGGAGGTTAAAGGTGCTGATTCTCCAAGTAGGGAGATGGTTAGTCAAGCGGCTGGAATGGCGAACCCGAGCACAAGGAGAGGAGAAATGAGGTGCGTTTTAGAAACCTTTCCCGATCTCACGGCATACCATCTTCTGGGTTTCCCATGCATGTTTTGATGTAGGAAGATTCCCTTGTACCTGGAGATTTGAGACCCATGGGGTGGGTACCCCGCGGTATTACTTTAAAGTATCTGCATTTGCTCACCCAACCTCACCAATCCTCTCAGCCCCAAGAGTGTCCAGCCTTATGTCTCATCCAGCTGTGGGTCTAGATATGGTCAATCCAGGTTGCATCAGAGACCGTGAACGGATTTTGTAAGAATTTCTCTCTCTTTCACTGTCTTTGCTTTGTGGGTTTTTTAAAGTAATGTATGTTTAGAATGGGGTTTGGCTGCTTTTCCCTGCTGTGTTTATGCCGCTTTACACCCTCTTGATTCACTTGCAGAGAGATATCGATACATAGGTTTTCAGATTCATACTAGTCAGATATATTCTTGTGCGGTGACTAGGGGGTGTTGAGTCCAGTTCACTGAGCAGGGAGTAGGCCTTGTCTAGTACATATTTGGCTTATGGAGCGGTGTCTGAGCTAATTTCAAACCCTTGTTTTATGCATCACCCCACCTCACCTTTCCGGTTAAGCAGCCATAGTGTGTCTTCTAAAGGTGTGCCTCTGTTCTGTTTTGTAATTCAGTTCAAGTGTAGCGATTTTGGCATTCCCTCTATAAGCGATATCTTAGGATAAGTGCCTTTTTCTGTGTGACTTATTTCACTTAGAATCATCGTACCTAAATCCACTCATCATGCTGCTAAGTAGCCTTATGAGATTGATTTCATGGCTGAGTGATATTCCATTGTGCCAAGTACCACCATTTCTTTATCCATTTTTCTCTTTCCTGGGATATTGAAGGTGTACCGAAGCGGAGATTCTTGGAAACAGAGCAGCCGTAAACTTTAGGGTGCCTGTGTCTTGTTGATTTTTAGTTTTCCCAATTTATACGCCCATGAGTGGAAGTGCCCTATGCTCTCTACGCTGTGTTTATTACTTGTTTCAGGACACACGGTACTCTTCTCCAGAGTGCCTGTTGGCAATTTACATCCCGCCCATCAGCGTAGCAAGGCTCCCATGTCTCCATGGCCTGTCCTGCTTTTCTGGTTTTTACACTTTGTTCAGCATGGCCCTTTTGACCGAGGGCAAGCGAGACTTCTTTGTAGCGCTGATTTGCCCTTCCGGCTTGCTTGGTTGGCCAAAAAGGGCGTATGCGTTTTTTCCTGAATATATTCAGGAAAAAACGCATACGCCCTTTTTGGCCAAGGGCATCATTGTCAACGTTTTGCCGCTTTTCATGTGCTTTAAAGGCGAGTCGAATCTACCTCCTGAAATCTGTTTCCTGCAAATCTGCCTTGCTTTCAAATCCTCTTCGTTGCCTTCCCTCAATATATTTGTGGACGAGAGTTCTCATTTATAACTCTGCACGTTTGTGAATTGCAGTGCCCCTGAGCTCCATTTGTCTCCTCGCTTTTTTGGGAGCTGGCCGCAAAAGCACAGGATTGGTTCAGGCCCTATTTTGGTTCTGGGGGGTAGGCTGAGCCTGTGGTTCATTCTTCTTCCTGATGGGAAAATGGAGTGACCTATGCCTGTCCCAACACCTAGGGCTCGTCTCTCGTTGGTTCCGCGTCTTCCCGTTCATCCTCAGGACAAATTGCAACCTGTACAATCAGGAGGTTAGAGGTGCTGATTCTCCAAGTAGGGAGATGGTTAGTCAAGCGGCTGGAATGGCGAACCCGAGCAGAAGGAGAGGAGAAATGAGGTGCGTTTTAGAAACCTTTCCCGATCTCACGGCATACCATCTTCTGGGTTTCCCATGCATGTTTTGATGTAGGAAGATTCCCTTGTACCTGGAGATTTGAGACCCATGGGGTGGGTACCCCGCGGTATTACTTTAAAGTATCTGCATTTGCTCACCCAACCTCACCAATCCTCTCAGCCCCAAGAGTGTCCAGCCTTATGTCTCATCCAGCTGTGGGTCTAGATATGGTCAATCCAGGTTGCATCAGAGACCCTGAACGGATTTTGTAAGAATTTCTCTCTCTTTCACTGTCTTTGCTTTGTGGGTTTTTTAAAGTAATGTATGTTTAGAATGGGGTTTGGCTGCTTTTCCCTGCTGTGTTTATGCCGCTTTACACCCTCTTGATTCACTTGCAGAGAGATATCGATACATAGGTTTTCAGATTCATACTAGTCAGATATATTCTTGTGCGGTGACTAGGGGGTGTTGAGTCCAGTTCACTGAGCAGGGAGTAGGCCTTGTCTAGTACATATTTGGCTTATGGAGCGGTGTCTGAGCTAATTTCAAACCCTTGTTTTATGCATCACCCCACCTCACCTTTCCCGTTAAGCAGACATAGTGTGTCTTCTAAAGGTGTGCCTCTGTTCTGTTTTGTAATTCAGTTCAAGTGTAGCGATTTTGACATTCCCTCTATAAGCGATATCTTAGGATAAGTGCCTTTTTCTGTGTGACTTATTTCACTTAGAATCATCGTACCTAAATCCACTCATCATGCTGCTAACTAGCCTTATGAGATTGATTTCATGGCTGAGTGATATTCCATTGTGCCAAGTACCACCATTTCTTTATCCATTTTTCTCTTTCCTGGGATATTGAAGTTGTACCGAAGCGGAGGTTCTTGGAAACAGAGCAGCCGTAAATTTTAGGGTGCCTGTGTCTTGTTGATTTTTAGTTTTCCCAATTTATACGTCCATGAGTGGAAGTGCCCTATGCTCTCTACGCTGTGTTTATTACTTGTTTCAGGACACACCGTACTCTTCTCCAGAGTGCCTGTTGGCAATTTACATCCCGCCCATCAGCGTAGCTAGGCTCCCATGTCTCCATGGCCTGTCCTGCTTTTCTGGTTTTTACACTTTTTTCAGCATGGCCCTTTTGACCGAGGGCAAGCGAGACTTCTTTGTAGCGCTGATTTGCCCTTCCGGCTTGCTTGGTTGGCCAAAAAGGGCTTATGCGTTTTTTCCTGAATATATTCAGGAAAAAACGCATAAGCCCTTTTTGGCCAAGGGCAACATTCTCAACGTTTTGTCGCTTTTCATGTGCTTTAAAGGCGAGCCGAATCTACCTCCTGAAATCTGTTTCCTGCAAATCTGCCTTGCTTTCAAATCCTCTTCGTTGCCTTCCCTCAATATATTTGTGGACGAGAGTTCTCATTTATAACTCTGCACGTTTGTGAATTGCAGTGCCCCTGAGCTCCATTTGTCTACTCGCTTTTTTGGGAGCTGTCCGCAAAAGCGCAGGATTGCTTCAGGCCCTATTTTGGTTCTGGGGGGCAGGCTGAGCCTGTGGTTCATTCTTCTTTCTGATGGGAAAATGGAGTGACCTGTGCCTGTCCCAACACCTAGGGCTAGTCTCTCGTTGGTTCCCCGTCTTCCCGTTCATCCTCAGGACAAATTGCAACCTGTACGAAACAGGAGGTTAAAGGTGCTGATTCTCCAAGTAGGGAGATGATTAGTCAAGCGGCTAGAATGGTGAACCCGAGCACAAGGAGAGGAGAAATGAAGTGCGTTTTAGAAGCCTTTCCCGATCTCACGGCATACAAACCTCTGGGTTTCCCATGCATGTTTTGATGTAGGAAGATGCCCTTGTACCTGGAGATTTGAGACCCATGGGGTGGGTACCCCGCGGTATTACTTTAAAGTATCTGCGTTTTCTCACCCAACCTCACCAATCCTCTCAGCCCCAAGAGTGTCCAGCCTTATGTCTCATCCAGCTGTGGGTCTAGATATGGTCGAACCAGGTGGCATCAGAGCCCCTGAACTGATTTTGTAAGAATTTCTCTCTCTTTCACTGTCTTTGTTTTCTGGGTTTTTTAAAGTAATGTATGTTTAGAATGGGGCTTTGCTGCTTTTCCCTGCTGTGTTTATGCCGCTTTACACCCTCTTGATTCACTTCCAGAGA